>NW_018408536.1:0-4093 GCF_002113885.1 Mizuhopecten yessoensis
TGTTCATTCCTTCAGAGACTAGAAAGACTGCAGTGTTTGGAGAGGTTGTGTTGTCTGTACCTGTAGCCTCGTTAACTCCTTCAGAGACTAGTAAGGCTGCATTGTGTGGAGAGTTTGTGTTGTCTGTAGCCTCGTTCATTCTTTCAGTGACTAGTAAGGCTGCATTGTGTGGAGAGGTTGTGTTGTCTGTAGGCTTGTTCATTCCTTCAGAGACTAGTATGGCTGCATTTTTGTAGGTATGTAATATGTCTCTGTAGGTATGTAATATGTTTATATAGGTGTNTCTGTAGGTATGTAATATGTCTCTGTAGGTATGTAATATGTCTCTGTAAGAATGTAATATGTCACTGTAGGTACGTAATATGTCACGGTAGGTATGTAATATGGCTATGTAGGTATGTAATATGGCTATGTAGGTATGTAATATGGCTCTGTAGGTATGTAATATGGCTCTATTGGTATGTTATATGGCTCTGTTGGTATGTTATATGACTCTGTTGGTATGTAATATGTTTCTGTAGGTATGTAATATGGCAATGTAGGTATGTAATATGTTTCTGTAGGTATGTAATATGTCTCTGTAGGTTTGTACTATGGCTGTATTGGTATGTAATATGCCTATGTAGGTATGTAATATATTTCTGTAGGTATGTAATATGATTCTGTAGGTATATTATATGGATCGGTAGGTATGTTATATGACAATGTAGATATATCATATGGCTCTGTAGGTATGTATCATGGCTCTGTAGATATGTTATATGGCTCTGTAGGTATGTTATATGACTATGTAGGTATATTATATGACTATGTAGGTATGTTATTTGGCTGTGAAGATATGCTATATGGCTCTGTAGGTATGTAATATGTTTCTGAAAGTATGCAATATGGCTATGTTTAGGTATGTAATATGTCGCTGTAGGTATGTAATATGGCTCTGTAGGTATGTTATATGTCACTGTAGGTATGTAATATGTCGCGGTAGGTATGTAATATGTCACTGTAGGTATGTAATATGTCGCGGTAGGTATGTAATATGTCTCTGTAGTTATGTTCTATGACTCTCTAGGTATGTAATATGACGCTGTAGGTATGTAATATGTCACCGTAGGAATGTAATATGTCTCTGTAGTTATGTAATATGTCGCGGTAGGTATGTAATATGTCACTGTAGTTATGTTCTATGACTCTCTAGGTATGTAATATGTCGCTGTAGGTATGTTTTATGGCTCTCTAGGTATGTAATATGTCGCTGTAGGTATGTAATATGTCTCTGTCGGTAGGTAATATGTCTCTGTAGGTATGTAATATGGCTCTGTAGGTTTGTAATATGTTTCTGTAAGTATGTAATATGGCTCTGTTAGTATGTAATATTGCTCGGTAGGTATGTAATATGGCTCTGTGGGTATGTTATATGTTTCTGTAGGTATATTATATGGCCTAATAGGTATGCCATATGGCTCTGTAGGTATGTAATATGTTTCTGTAGGTATGTAATGTGTTTCTGTAGGTATGTAATATGGCTCTGTTAGTATGTAATATTGCTCGGTAGGTATGTAATATGGCTCTGTAGGTTTGTAATATGTTTCTGTAAGTATGTAATATGGCTCTGTTAGTATGTAATATTGCTCGGTAGGTATGTAATATGTTCCTATAGGTATGTAATATGTCACTGTTGGTATGTAATATGTCTCTGTAGGTTTGTACTATGGCTGTATTGGTATGTAATATGGCTATGTAAGTATGTAATATGGCTCTGTTATTATTTAATATTGCTCGGTAGGGATGTAATATGGCTCTGGAAGTATGTAATATGGCTCTGTAGATATGTTATATGGCTCTGTTGGTATGTTATATGGCTTTCTAGGTATGTTTTATGGCTGTATCATGGCTCTGTAGATATGTTATATGGCTCTGTCTGTAGGTATGTAATATGACTCTGATGGTATGTAATATGATTTTGGAGGTATGTTTTATGGCTGTATCATGGCTCTGTAGATATGTTATATGGCTCTGTTGGTATGTAATATTGCTCGGTAGGGATGTAATATGGCTCTGTTATTATTTAATATTGCTCGGTAGGTATGTAATATGTTTCTGTAGGGTAGGTATGCAATATGTCTCTGTAGGTATATATAGGTGTAATATGTCTCTGTAAGAATGTAATATGTCACTGTTGGTATGTAATATGTCTCTGCAGGTATGTAGGGTGTTTCTGTAGATATGTAATCTGGCCCTGTAGGTATGTAATATTTCTCTGCAGGTATGTAATATGATGTTGTAGGTATGTTATATGTCTCTGTTGGTATGTAATATGATTTTGTAGGTATTTTATATGGCTCTGTAGGTATGTTATATGGTAATATGTCTCTGTAGGTATGTTATATGTCTCTGTAGGTATGTTATATGGTAATATGTCTCTGTAGTTTTGTAATATGTCGCGGTAGGTATGTAATATCGCTATGTAGGTATGTAAAATGTCTCTGTAGGTATGTAATGTAATATTGCTCGGTAGGTATGTGATATGGTTCTGTAGGTATGTTATATGTCTCTGTTGGTATGTTATATGACTGTGTAGGTGTGTAAAATGGCTCTGTAGATATGTTATATGGCTCTGGGTATGCAATATGTCTCTGTAGTAATATGTCTCTGTAGTTATGTAATATGTCGCGGGAGGTATGTAATATGTCACTGTTGGTATGTAATATGTCTCTGCAGGTATGTAGGGTGTTTCTGTAGATATGTAATCTGGCCCTGTAGGTATGTAATATAGCTATGTAGGTATGTAATATGGCAATGTAGGTATGTAATATGGCAATGTAGGTATGTAATATGACTCTGATGGTATGTAATATGATTTTGTAGGTATGTTGTAGGTATGTAATATGACTCTGATGGTATGTAATATGATTTTGTAGGTATGTTGTAGGTATGTAATATGATTCTGTAAGTATATTATATGGATCGGTAGGTATGTTATATGGTAATATGTCTCTGTAGGTATGTAAGGTATGTAATATGGCTCTGTTAGTAGGTAATATTGCTCGGTAGGTATGTGATATGGTTCTGTAGGTATGTTATATGGTAATATGTCTCTGTAGGTTTGTACTATGGCTGTATTGGTATGTAATATGGCTATGTAGGTATGTAATATGACTCTGATGGTATGTAATATGATTTTGTAGGTATATGTCACTGTAGGTATGTAATATGACTCTGATGGTATGTAATATGATTTTGTATATGTAATATGTCTCTGCATGTATGTAATATGTCTCTGCAGGTATGTAATATGATGTTGTAGGTATGTTATATGGTTCTGTAGGTAGAGACTAGTATGGCTGCATTTTTGTAGGTATGTAATATGACTCTGATGGTATGTAATATGATTTTGTAGGTATGTTGTAGGTATGTAATATGACTCTGATGGTATGTAATATGATTTTGTAGGTATTTTATATGGCTCTGTAGGTTTGTAATATAGCTCTGTTGATACGTTATATGATTTGGTCGGTATGTTATATGGTTCTGTAGGTAGAGACTAGTATGGCTGCATTTTTGTAGGTATGTAATATGACTCTGATGGTATGTAATATGATTTTGTATATGTAATATGTCTCTGCAGGTATGTAGGGTGTTTCTGTAGATATGTAATCTGGCCCTGTAGGTATGTAATATGACTCTGATGGTATGTAATATGATTTTGTAGGTATTTTATATGGCTCTGTAGGATGTAATATGTCTCTGTAAGAATGTAATATTTCACTGTAGGTACGTAATATGTCACGGTAGGTATGTAATATGTCTATGTTGGTATGTAATATGATTTTGTAGGTATGATATATGTCTCTGTAGGTATGCAATAGGTATGTAATATGGCTCTGTTAGTAGGTAATATTGCTCGGTAGGGATGTAATATGGCTCTGTTATTATTTAATATTGCTCGGTAGGGATGTAATATGGCTCTGGAAGTATGTAATATGGCTCTGTAGATATGTTATATGGCTCTGTAGGTATGCAATATGTCTCTGTAGGTATGCAATATGTATCTGTAGGTATGTAATATGTCTCTGTTGGTATGTAATATGATTTT
>NW_018408536.1:6301-8120 GCF_002113885.1 Mizuhopecten yessoensis
CGTAGGTATGTCATATGTTTTTGTAGGTATGTAATATAGCTATGTAGGTATGTAATACGTTTCTGTAGGTATGTAATATGTCACTGCAGGTATGTCATATGTCACAGAAGGTATGTAATATGTGTCTGTTGGTATGTTATATGGCTCTGTTGGTATGTTATATGGCTTTCTAGGTACGTTATATGGCTCTTTAGGTATGTAGGGTGTTTTTGTAGATATGTAATATGGCCCTGTAGGTATGTAATATGTCTCTGTAGGTATGCAATATGGTTCTGTTGGTAGGTAATATGGCTCTGTAGGTATGTAATATGGCTTTGTAGGTATGTAATATGGCTATGTAGGCATGTAATATGGCTCTGTAGGTACGTAATATGGCTCTGTAGGTATGTTATATGACTATGTAGGTATGTAAAATGGCTCTGTAGGTATGTAATATGGCTCTGTGGGTATGTTATATATTTGTGTAGGTATATTATATGGCCCTGTAGGTATGTAATATGTTTCTGTAGGTATGTAATATGTTTCTGTAGGTATGTAAAATGGCTCTGTAGGTATGTCATATGGCTCTGTAGGTATGTAATATGGCTCTGTTGATATGTTATATGATTCGGTAGGTATATGATATGGTTCTATAGGTATGTTATATGGCTCTGTAGGTATGTAATATGTCTCTGTAGGTATGTTATATGTCTCTGTAGGTATGTTATGTGTTTCTGTAGGTATGTAATATGGCTCTGTAGGTATGTTATATGTCTCTGTAGGTATGTTATATGTCTCTGTAGGTATGTAATATTGCTCTGTAGGTATGTAATATGTCTCTTTATTTTTGTAATATGTCACTGTAGGTATGTAATATGTCTCTGTAGGTAGGTAATATGTTTCTGTATGTATGTTATATGGCTCTCTAGGTATGTAATATGATTCTGTAGGTATGTTATATGGCTCTCTAGGTATGGAATATGGCTCTGTAGGTATGTAATATGGCTCTGTAGGTATGTTATATGTTTCTGTAGGTATGTAATATGGCTCTGTAGATATGTTATATGGCTTTGTAGGAATGCAATATGTCTCTGTAGGTGTGTTATATGGCTCTGTAGGTATGTTATATGGCCCTGTATGTAGGTTATATGGCTCCCTAGGTTTGTTATATGGCTCTGTAGGTATGTAAAATGGCTCTCTAGGTATGTTATATGACTCTGTAGGTATGTAATATGGCTCTGTAGGTATGTTATATGGCTATGTAGGTATGTGAGATGGCTCTATTGGCATGTTATATGGCTCTGTAGATATGTTATATGGCTCTGTAGGTATGTTATATGGGTCTGTAAGTATGGAATATGGCTATGTATAGGTATGTAATATGTCGCTGTAGGTATGTAATATGTCACGGTAGGTATGTAATATGGCTCTGTAGGTATGTTATATGGCTCTGTAGGTATATAATATGTCACTGTAGGTATGTAATATGGCTCTGTAGGTATGTTATATGTCACTGTAGGTATGTAATATGTTCCTATAGGTATGTAATATGTCACCGTAGGTATGTAATATGTCTCTGTAGTTATGTAATATGTCGCGGTAGGTATGTAATATGTTTCTGTAGGTATGTTATATGGCTTTCTAGGTATGTCATATGGCTCTCTAGGTATGTAATATGTCATTGTAGGTATGTAATATGTCACCATAGGTATGTAATATGTCACTGTAGTTATGTTCTATGGCTCTCTAGGTATGTACTATGTCGCTGTAGGTATGCAATATGTCACTGTAGGTATGTAATATGTCTCAGTTGGTATGTAATATGTTTCTGTAGGTATGT
>NW_018408536.1:15703-45703 GCF_002113885.1 Mizuhopecten yessoensis
ATTTTTATTTTTTCAACATTTATGAGGTCATAACAACAATGGGTTTATGGACATATTGAATGAATCGCGTTAGCGATTCATGTAAAATATGTCCAAAAACCCATTGTTGTTATGACCTCATAAATGTTGAAAAAATAAATATCATTCCTTATATTTACATTGACGAATCCTTTCAGTGGATCGATATAACAACGAATAAAACAAATAAACAGGGTTTGTTCCTGCTTATACACGGGTGCAATGCAGTGGCGAGAACAGTGTTTTTTCGCGGGGAAATGTGACACTATCGTGAGAGATCTTAGCAACCGTCAACAACAATAACACAACAAAATGTAGTTCCATATTCAATGTTTATTTGTAGCACAGGACACGTAAATACGTGGATATTTCACAAAGCACAGTTCAATAATATTTTAAGATGTAAGAATTAAGCATCTATGTCGGTCGTTCCGAGTGAGTAGTTTTTGTAGTGTATTACTACGCAGTGTGATCAGGTTACTATCAGTTTCCACGTGCTGAGATTCTATGAACACCTGTGTTATGCATTTATGAAAGTAATTTTTGTCAATGGGTCTAAGCATACAGAATGTAAATATTATGTAATATTGCTCGGTAGGTATGTAATATGGCTCTGTTGGTATGTTATATGACTGTGTTGGTGTGTAAAATGGCTCTGTAGATATGTTATTTGGCTCTGTAGGTATGTAATATGTCTCTTTAGGTATGTAATATGGCTCTGTGGGTACGTTATATGATTTGGTAGGTATGTGATATGGCCCTGTAGGTATGTGATATGGTTCTGTAGGTATGTTATATGGCTCTGTAGGTATGTAATATGTCTCTGCAGGTATGTAATATGTCTCTGCAGGTATGTAGGGTGTTTCTGTAGATATGTAATCTGGCCCTGTAGGTATGCAATATGTCTCTGTAGGTATGCAATATGTCTCTGTAGGTATGTTATATGGCTCTGTTGGTATGTAAAATGTCTCTTTATGTATGTAATATATCACTGTAGGTATGTAATATGTCTCTGTTGGTATGTAATATGATTCTGTAGGTATGTTATATGGCTCTCTAGGTATGTAATATGGCTCTGTAGGTATGTAATATGTTTCTGTAGGTATGTGATATGTCTCTGTATGTATGTAATATGTCTCTGTAGGTATGTTTTATGGCTCTCTAGGTATGTAATATGGCTCTGTAGGTATGTAATATGGTTCTGTAGGTATGTTATATGACTCTGTAGGTATGTATTATGGCTCTGTAGGTATGTTATATGTCTCTGTAGGTATGTTATATGTCTCTGTAGGTATGTAAGATGGCTCTGTAGATATGTTATATGGCTCTGTAGGAATGTAATATGTCTCTGTATGTATGTTATATGGCTCTGTAGGTATGCAATATGTCTCTGTAGGTATGTTATATGGCCCTGTAGATAGGTTATTTGGCTCTGTAGGTATGTAATATGTTTCTGTAGGTATGTAATATGTCACTGTAGGTATGTAATATGTCACAGAAGGTATGTAATATGTGTCTGTTGGTATGTTATATGGCTCTGTTGGTATGTTGTATGGCTTTCTAGGTATGTTATATGGCTCTGTAGGTATGTAGGGTGTTTTTGTAGATATGTAATATGGCCCTGTAGGTATGTAATATGTCTCTGTAGGTATGCAATATGGTTCTGTTGGTAGGTAATATGGCTCTGTAGGTATGTAATATGGCTTTGTAGGTATGTAATATGGCTATGTAGGCATGTAATATGGCTCTGTAGGTACGTAATATGGCTCTGTAGGTATGTTATATGACTATGTAGTTATGTAAAATGGCTCTGTAGATATGTTATTTGGCTCTGTAGGTATGTAATATGTCTCTTTAGGTATGTAATATGGCTCTGTGGGTATGTTATATATTTGTGTAGGTATATTATATGGCCCTGTAGGTATGTTATATGGCTCTGTAGGTATGTAATATGTTTCTGTAGGTATGTAATATGTCTCTGTTGATATGTTATATGGCCCTGTAGGTATGTTATATGGCTCTGTAGGTATGTAATATGTCCCTGTAGATATGTTATATGGTTCTGTAGGTATGTAATATGGCTCTGTTAGTATGTAATATTGCTCGGTAGGTATGTAATATGGCTCTGTTGGCATGTTATATGACTGTGTAGGTGTGTAAAATGGCTCTGTTGATATGTTATTTGGCTCTGTAGGGATGTAATATGTCTCTTTAGGTATGTTATTTGGCTCTATAGGTATGTAATATGGCTCTGTAGGTATGTTATATGGCTCTGTAGGTATGTAATATGTCTCTTTAGGTATGTTATTTGGCTCTATAGGTATGTAATATGGCTCTGTGGGTACGTTATATGTTTCTGTAGGTATATTATATGGCCTTATAGGTATGCCATATGGCTCTGTAGGTATGTAATATGTCTCTGTTGGTATGTAATATGATTCTGTAGGTATGTTATATGGCTCTGTAGGTATGTAATATGTTTCTGTAGGTATGTAATATGGCTCTGTAGATATGTTATATGGCTCTGTAGGTATGGTATATGGCTCTGTAGGTATGTTATATGTCTCTGTATGTATGTTATATGGCTCTGTAGGTATGTAATATGTCTCTGTAGGTATGTTATATGGCCCTGTAGGTAGGTTATATGGCTCTGTAGGTATGTAATACGTTTCTGTAGGTATGTAATATGTCACTGTAGGTATGTAATATGTCACAGAAGGTATGTAATATGTGTCTGGTGGTATGTTATAGGGCTCTGTTGGTATGTTATATGGCTCTGTTGGTGTGTTATATGGCTTTCTAGGTATGTTACATGGCTCTGTAGGTATGTTATATGTTTCTGTAGGTACGTAATATGGCTCTGTAGATATGTTATATGGCTCTGTAAGTATGTAATATGTCTCTGTTGGTATGTAATATGATTCTGTAGGTATGTTATATGGATCTGTAGGTAGGTTATATGGCTCTGTAGGTATGGTATATGGCTCTGTAGGGATGTAAAATGGCTCTCTAGATATGTTATATGGCTCTGTAAGTATGTAATATGTCTCTGTTGGTATGTAATATGATTCTGTAGGTATTTTATATGGCTCTGTAGGTATTTAATACGTTTCTGTAGGTATGTACTATGTCACTGTAGGTATGTAATATGTGACAGAAGGTATGTAATATGTGTCTGTTGGTATGTTATATGACTGTGTAGGTGTGTAAAATGGCTCTGTAGATATGTTATATGGCTCTCTAGGTATTATGTTTCTGTAGGTATGTAATATGGCCCTGTAGGTATGTAATATGTTTCTGTAGGTATGTAATATGGCTTTGTAGGTATGTAATATGGCTCTGCAGGTATGTTATATGGCCCTGTAGGTATGTAATATGGCTCTGCAGGTATGTTATATGGCCCTGTAGGGAGGTTATATGGCTCTGTAGGGATGTAAAATGGCTCTCTAGGTATGTTATATGTTATATGGCTCTGTAAGTATGTAATATGTCTCTGTTGGTATGTAATATGATTCTGTAGGTATGTTATATGTCTTATGTAATATGTCTCTGTAGATATGTTATATGGCTCTGTAAGTATGTAATATGTCTCTGTAGGCATGTTATATGGCTCTGTAGGTATGTTGTATGGCTCTGTAGGTATGTATTACGTTTCTGTAGGTATGTACTATGTCACTGTAGGTATGTAATATGTTTCTGTATGTATGATATATGGCTCTCTAGGAATGTAATATGTATCTGTAGGTATGTAATATGTCCCTGTAGGTATGTAATATGTCACTGTAGGGATGTAATATGTCACAGAAGGTATGTAATACGTGTCTGTTGGTATGTTATATGGCTTTCTAGGTATGTTATATGGCTCTGTTGGTGTGTTATATGGCTTTCTAGGTATGTTATATGGCTCCCTAGGTATGTTATATGGCTCCCTAGGTATGTTATATGTGCTCTGTAGGTATGGTATATGGCTCTGTAGGTATTTAATACGTTTCTGTAGGTATGTACTATGTCACTGTAGGTATGTAATATGTTTCTGTATTTATGTTATATGGCTCTCTAGGCTCAGTTGGTATGTAATATGTTTCTGTACGTATGTTATATGGCTCTCTAGGCTCAGTTGGTATGTAATATGTTTCTGTATGGTAGGTATGTAATATGTTTCTGTAGGTATGTAATATGTCTCTGTAGGTATGTAATATGTCTCTATAGGTATGTAATATGTTTCTGTATGTATGTTATATGGCTCTCTAGGTATGTAATATGTATCTGTAGGTATGTAATATGTCTCTGTAGATATGTTATATGGCTCTGTAGGGATGTAAAATGGCTCTCTAGATATGTTATATGGCTCTCTAGGCTCAGTTGGTATGTAATATGTTTCTGTATTTATGTTATATGGCTCTCTAGGTATTATGTTTCTGTAGGTATGTAATATGGCTCCCTAGGTATGTTATATGGCTCTGTAGGTATGTTATATGGCTCTGTAGATATGTTATATGGCTCTGTAGGAATGTAATATGTCTATGTAGGTATGTTATATGGCTCCCTAGGTATGTTATATGTCCCTGTATGTAGGTTATATGGCTCCCTAGGTATGTTATATGGCTCTGTAGGTATGTAAAATGGCTCTCTAGGTATGTTATATGACTCTGTAGGTATGTTATATGACTCTGTAGGTATGTAATATGGCTCTATAGGTATGTAAAATGGCTCTCTAGGAATGTTATATGACTCTGTAGGTATGGTATATGGCTCTGTAGGAATGTAATATGTCTATGTAGGTATGTTATATGGCTCCCTACGTATGTTATATGGCTCTCTAGGTATGTTATATGGCTCCCTAGGTATGTTATATGGCTCCCTACGTATGTTATATGGCTCCCTACGTATGTTATATGGCTCTGTAGGAATGTAATATGTCTATGTAGGTATGTTATATGGCTCCCTACGTATGTTATATGGCTCTGTAGGTCCGTAAAATGGCTCTCTAGATATGTTATATGGCTTTGTAGATATTTATTATGGCTTTGTAGATATATAGTGTGGCTTTGTGCATATGTAATGTGGCTTTGTAGACATGTAATGTGGCTTTTTAGATATGTATTATGGCTTTGTAGATATTTATTATGGCTTTGTAGATATTTATTATGGCTTTGTAGATATTTATTATGGCTTTGTAGATATATAGTGTGGCTTTGTGCATATGTAATGTGGTTTTGTAGATATGTAGTGGCTTTGTAGATAAGTAATGTGGCTATGTAGATATGTAATGAGGCTTTGTAGATATGGATTATGGCTTTGTAGATATTTATTATGGCTTTGTAGATATTTATTATGGCTTTGTAGATATTTATTATGGCTTTGTAGATATTTATTATGGCTTTGTAGATATTTATTATGGCTTTGTAGATATATAGTGTGGCTTTGTGCATATGTAATGTGGCTATGTAGATGTGTAATGTGGCTTTGTAGATATGTAATGTGGCTTTGTAGATATATAGTGTGGCTTTGTGCATATGTAATGTGGCTTTGTAGATATGTAGTGGCTTTGTAGATATGTAATGTGGCTTTGTAGATATGTATTATGGCTTTGTAGATATGTAATGTGGCTTTGTAGATATGTAATGTGGCTTTGTAGACATGTAATGTGGCTTTTTAGATATGTATTATGGCTTTGTAGATATGAAGTGTGGCTTTGTAGATATGTAATTGGGCTTTGTGCATATGTGATCTGGTTCTTTTGATAGACAATAAGGCTTTGTAAAAATGTAATGTGGCTTTGTAGATATGTATTGTGGCTTTGTAGATATGTAATGAAGCTTTGTAGATATGAAATATAGCTAGCTCTTTTGTACTTAGTTTTTAGTCTCGTAAAATCTTATTATATTGTATGTCACAAATTTAGCGCTACAGCGTAAATAATATTGGTTGCTTTACAAGAATTGCAATCAGACAACGTCAAGTGGGCCCAGTGGTACATGGGCTGGCTACTTTATATCTTTTTGCAGTCATTATCCTTAAAATTGTGCCTAACAGTCGCTGTTCTACGGGCACATGTGGAACCTTGAAAAATTGATGAGGATGTGATCCCGCGAGACCAAGGCCGCTGTAACCTGAACTGAGCACGGTAAAATATGCCGAATCAATCGGCAAGTATAACGACTGTTTACAAACCGTCATCAAAGTCACAAGCTACCGCGACAACTCATTTAGCAATTAAAAACAGGAAAATTCCTGGTAAGGTCTTAAAGGCGTCGTTGAATATACATGTGTTATGACGCATTACATCCTTCTCATATGTCACACGGTATGCATAACACAGGATATTCTTCTTAATTGTATATATGATATATGACATCATTGTAACATGTCACGTGGTATGTATGACACATGAAATCCTTATTAAACGTCGCATGGTGTGTTGACACATGACATCTTTATTACATGTTACTTGGACTGAATGACATGTGACATCGTTGTTACTTGTCACGTGGTATGTATGGCACATTACATCATTGTTACTTGTGACGTGGTATATATGACACGTGACATCATTGTTACATGATATATGGTATGTATGACACGTGCCATCATTATTACTTGTCACATGGTTTGTATGACACGTGACATCATTGTTACTTGTCATTCGGTATGTATGACACGTGACATCATTTTTACATGTCACATAGTTTGCATGACACGTGCTATCATTTTTACATGTCACATGGTATGTTTGACACGTGACATCATTATTACTTGTCACATGGTTTGTATGACACGTGACATCATTGTTACTTGTCATTCGGTATGTATGACACGTGACATCATTGTTACTTGTCACATGGTATGCATGCCACGTGACATCATTGTTACTTCTTACGTGGTATGCATGCCACGTGACAACATTGTTACTTGTCCCGTGGTATGTATGACACGTGTCCTCCTTTTCACATTGTACATGACATGTATGACACATGACTCCTGTATGATAACGACTATAAATACAATCCTTCGTGGCCAAACGATGTACGCTTCGCTGGCAGTGTCACAAGCGTATCAAATTAACATTTGGGGTAGGTGGTTCTGTTTTTAATGTCAACAAATTAATTATGTAGTGAAAGTTTATTGAAGTCAACGAGGCGGTGGAATCACCCAACTGATGTTATTGATTAACTACAAATAGGTCCTTCATTTGATATTGTGTATATACATCTGTTTCCATTCTTCGACACCTAATTCAACTTTTCATGCCAATGACGTGCAAATAAAAAAGGGGATAGAGATTAATCTTACATTAAAGTACAGTCAGGAAAGGCATATACTATTTCATTGTTATGATACAATCGGGACTGATACAGGAGCATTTCCGTTCAGACAGTGGTTGTATTGGTCAAGCCGTGGCAGTGACCGATAACGTTATTCTGGTTGACAGGAAACTGTCGTAAGAACTGATTGAGAGGAATATCCAGTTAGGAAGGTGATTGTACATGTACCAGTAAGGAGGGTGACTGTACCAGTTAGGAGGGTGATTGTACCAGTTAGGAGGGTGACTGTACCAGTAAGGAGGGTGATTGTACCAGTTAGGAGGGTGACTGTACCAGTTAGGAGGGTGATTGTACCAGTTAGGAGGGGGATTGTACCAGTTAGGAGGGTGATTGTACCAGTAAGGAGGGTGACTGTACCAGTAAGCAGGGTGACTGTACCAGTAAGGAGGGTGACTGTACCAGTAAGGAGGGTGACTGTACCAGTAAGCAGGGTGACTGTACCAGTAAGCAGGGTGATTGTACCAGTTAGGAGGGTGACTGTACCAGTAAGCAGGGTGACTGTACCAGTTAGGAGGGTTACTGTACCAGTAAGGAGGGTGACTGTACCAGTAAGCAGGGTGACTGTTCCAGTAAGGAGGGTGATTGTACCAGTAAGGAGGGTGACTGTACCAGTAAGCAGGGTGACTGTACCAGTAAGGAGGGTGACTGTACCAGTTAGGAGGGTGACTGTACCAGTAAGCAGGGTGACTGTACCAGTAAGCAGGGTGATTGTACCAGTTAGGAGGGTGATTGTAGGGGCTACAGGCTAGTACAAACATGTCGGAGTGAGAAGACAAAATACTATGTTAGTGAGACTCGTTCAATAAGTCCTACCGTGTATCATTACAAGGTCCTGTGGGGAATTGTTATCGCCTGCTTTATCAGACTGAACGTTTGTAGTTGGTCGCCCTTAATAACTAATGGGGTCACTATGTATCACCATATCGTGGAATCGAACTCTTATTCCCTACAGGTTTATGCTTATAAAACCATACGAATCATTTGGTAAATATTCATATAAAACAGGTGGAATTGTAAACTACATCTTCAAAAAATATGAGACACCGTCAGATGGAAAAATGTGAAAATGTATTTTGTGATAATGAATCTAATAAAATAGGCAATCACACTCGCGAATACGTGAATGATGTTAATAATACCTGTATGGTGTTTATAGTGCGTATAAAGATATCATAATACGTGTACGGTGTTCATAATACGTGTTAGTGATTATAATACCTGTATGGTGATTATAATACGTGTATAGTGTATAATACGTGTATGGTGTTTATAATACGTATACGGTGTTTATGATATGTGTCTGGTGTTTATAATACGTATATGGTGTTTATGATATGTGTCTGGTGTTTATTATACGTGTATAGTGTTTATAATATGTGTATGGTGATTATAATACGTGTATAGTGATTATAATACGTGTATAGTGTTCATAATACGTGTATGGTGTTCATAATACGTGTATGGTGTTTAATATACGTGTTTGATGATTATAATACGTGTATGGTGTTTATAGTGCATGAATAGTGATTATAATACGTGTATGGTGTTTATAATACGTGTATGGTGTTTATGCTTCGTGTATGATGTTTATAATACGAGTGTCATGTTTATAATACGTGTATGATGTTTATGTTACGTGTATGATGTTTATAATACGTGTGTTATGTTTATAATACGTGTTTGATGTTTATATTATGTGTATGGTGTATATATTTCGTGTATGGTGTGTATAGTACGTGTATGGTGTTTATAATACGTGTATGGTGTATATATTAGGTGTAAGGTGTTTATAATCGGTGTTTGGTGTTAATAATACGTTTATGATGTTTGCAATACGCGTATGGTGTTTACAATACGTGTATGATATTTCTGTGACGTGTATGGTGTTTATATTATGTGTATGGTGTTTCTATTAGATGTATGGTGTTTTTATTAAGTGTATGGTGTTTATATTAGGTGTATGATGTTTATATTAGGTGTATGGTGTTAAAAATTTGGGTATGATGTTTGCAATACGTGTACGGTGTTTATGCTACGTACATGGAGTTTATATTAGGTGTATGAAATTTTTATTAGGTGTATGGTGTTAATAATACGTGTATGGTGTTAATAATACGTGTATGATGTCTATATTACGTGTATAGTGTTTATATTAAGTGTATGATGTTTATAATACGTGTATGGTGTTAATAATACGTGTATGGTGTTTATAATACGTGTATGATGTCTATATTACGTGTATAGTGTTTATATTAAGTGTATGGTGTTTATATTAGGTGTATGATGTTTATGATACGTGTATGGTGTTAATCATACGTGCATGATGTTTATAATACGTGTATGGTGTTTATAATACGTAGATGGTGTTTATAATATGTGTAAGATGTTTATAATACGTATATGGTGTTTATAATACGTGTATAGTGTTTATAATACGTGTAGGATGTTTATAATACGTATATGGTCTTTAAGATATGTGTATGGTGTTTATAATACGTGTATGGTGTTTATAATACGTGTATGGTGTTTATAATACGTGTATGATGTTTATAATACGTGTATGGTGTTTATAATACGTGTATGATGTTTATATTACGTGTATAGTGTTTATAATACGTGTATGGTGTTTATGTTACGTGTATGATGTTTATCATACGTGTATGGTGTTTATAATGCGTGTATGGTGTTTATAATACGTAGATGGTGTTTATAATATGTGGAAGATGTTTATAATACGTATATGATACGTGTATAGTGTATAATACGTGTATGGTGTTTATATTACGTGTATGATGTTTATAATTCGTGTATGGTGTTTATAATACGGGTATGATGTTTATGTTACGTGTAAGATGGTTATAATACGTGTATGGTGTTTATGTTACGTGTATGATGTTTATAATTCGTGTATGGTGTTTATAATACGGGTATGATGTTTATGTTACGTGTAAGATGGTTATAATACGTGTATGGGGTTTATAATACGTGTATGGTGGTTATAATACGTTTATAGTGTTTATAATACGTGTATGGTGTTTATAATACGTGTATGATGTTTATAATATGTGTATGGTGTTAATAATACGTGCATGATGTTTATATTACGTGTATATTGTTTAAATTAAGTGTATGGTGTTTATATTAGGTGTATGATGTTTATGATACGTGTATGGTGTTGATAATACGTGTATGATGTTTAGAATACGTGTATGGTGTTAATAATACGTGTATGATGTTTATAATACGTGTATGGTGTTTATGTTACGTGTATGATGTTTATAATACGTGTATGGTGTTTATAATACGTGTATGGTGTTTATAATACGTGTATGGTGTTTATAATACGTGTATGATGTTTATAATACGTGTATGGTGTTTATAATACGTGTATGGTGTTTATAATACGTGTATGGTGTTTATAATACGTGTATGGTGTTTATAATACGTGTATGGTGTTTATAATACGTGTATGGTGTTTATAATACGTGTATGGTGTTTATAATACGTGTATGGTGTTTATAATACGTGTATGGTGTTTATAATACGTGTATGGTGTTTATAATACGTGTATGGTGTTTATAATACGTGTATGGTGTTTATAATACGTGTATGGTGTTTATAATACGTGTATGGTGTTTATAATACGTGTATGGTGTTTATAATACGTGTATGGTGTTTATAATACGTGTATGGTGTTTATAATACGTGTATGGTGTTTATAATACGTGTATGGTGTTTATAATACGTGTATGGTGTTTATAATACGTGTATGATGTTTATAATACGTGTATGGTGTTTATAATACGTGTATGGTGTTTATAATACGTGTATGGTGTTTATAATACGTGTATGGTGTTTATAATACGTGTATGGTGTTTATAATACGTGTATGGTGTTTATAATACGTGTATGGTGTTTATAATACGTGTATGGTGTTTATAATACGTGTATGGTGTTTATAATACGTGTATGGTGTTTATAATACGTGTATGGTGTTTATAATACGTGTATGGTGTTTATAATACGTGTATGGTGTTTATAATACGTGTATGGTGTTTATAATACGTGTATGGTGTTTATAATACGTGTATGGTGTTTATAATACGTGTATGGTGTTTATAATACGTGTATGGTGTTTATAATACGTGTATGGTGTTTATAATACGTGTATGGTGTTTATAATACGTGTATGGTGTTTATAATACGTGTATGGTGTTTATAATACGTGTATGGTGTTTATAATACGTGTATGGTGTTTATAATACGTGTATGGTGTTTATAATACGTGTATGGTGTTTATAATACGTGTATGGTGTTTATAATACGTGTATGGTGTTTATAATACGTGTATGGTGTTTATAATACGTGTATGGTGTTTATAATACGTGTATGGTGTTTATAATACGTGTATGGTGTTTATAATACGTGTATGGTGTTTATAATACGTGTATGGTGTTTATAATACGTGTATGGTGTTTATAATACGTGTATGGTGTTTATAATACGTGTATGGTGTTTATAATACGTGTATGGTGTTTATAATACGTGTATGGTGTTTATAATACGTGTATGGTGTTTATAATACGTGTATGGTGTTTATAATACGTGTATGGTGTTTATAATACGTGTATGGTGTTTATAATACGTGTATGGTGTTTATAATACGTGTATGGTGTTTATAATACGTGTATGGTGTTTATAATACGTGTATGGTGTTTATAATACGTGTATGGTGTTTATAATACGTGTATGGTGTTTATAATACGTGTATGGTGTTTATAATACGTGTATGGTGTTTATAATACGTGTATGGTGTTTATAATACGTGTATGGTGTTTATAATACGTGTATGGTGTTTATAATACGTGTATGGTGTTTATAATACGTGTATGGTGTTTATAATACGTGTATGGTGTTTATAATACGTGTATGGTGTTTATAATACGTGTATGGTGTTTATAATACGTGTATGGTGTTTATAATACGTGTATGGTGTTTATAATACGTGTATGGTGTTTATAATACGTGTATGGTGTTTATAATACGTGTATGGTGTTTATAATACGTGTATGGTGTTTATAATACGTGTATGGTGTTTATAATACGTGTATGGTGTTTATAATACGTGTATGGTGTTTATAATACGTGTATGGTGTTTATAATACGTGTATGGTGTTTATAATACGTGTATGGTGTTTATAATACGTGTATGGTGTTTATAATACGTGTATGGTGTTTATAATACGTGTATGGTGTTTATAATACGTGTATGGTGTTTATAATACGTGTATGGTGTTTATAATACGTGTATGGTGTTTATAATACGTGTATGGTGTTTATAATACGTGTATGGTGTTTATAATACGTGTATGGTGTTTATAATACGTGTATGGTGTTTATAATACGTGTATGGTGTTTATAATACGTGTATGGTGTTTATAATACGTGTATGGTGTTTATAATACGTGTATGGTGTTTATAATACGTGTATGGTGTTTATAATACGTGTATGGTGTTTATAATACGTGTATGGTGTTTATAATACGTGTATGGTGTTTATAATACGTGTATGGTGTTTATAATACGTGTATGGTGTTTATAATACGTGTATGGTGTTTATAATACGTGTATGGTGTTTATAATACGTGTATGGTGTTTATAATACGTGTATGGTGTTTATAATACGTGTATGGTGTTTATAATACGTGTATGGTGTTTATAATACGTGTATGGTGTTTATAATACGTGTATGGTGTTTATAATACGTGTATGGTGTTTATAATACGTGTATGGTGTTTATAATACGTGTATGGTGTTTATAATACGTGTATGGTGTTTATAATACGTGTATGATGTTTATAATACGTGTATGGTGTTTATAATACGTGTATGGTGTTTATAATACGTGTATGGTGTTTATAATACGTGTATGGTGTTTATAATACGTGTATGGTGTTTATAATACGTGTATGGTGTTTATAATACGTGTATGGTGTTTATAATACGTGTATGGTGTTTATAATACGTGTATGGTGTTTATAATACGTGTATGGTGTTTATAATACGTGTATGGTGTTTATAATACGTGTATGGTGTTTATAATACGTGTATGGTGTTTATAATACGTGTATGGTGTTTATAATACGTGTATGGTGTTTATAATACGTGTATGGTGTTTATAATACGTGTATGGTGTTTATAATACGTGTATGGTGTTTATAATACGTGTATGGTGTTTATAATACGTGTATGGTGTTTATAATACGTGTATGATGTTTATAATACGTGTATGGTGTTTATAATACGTGTATGGTGTTTATAATACGTGTATGGTGTTTATAATACGTGTATGGTGTTTATAATACGTGTATGGTGTTTATAATACGTGTATGGTGTTTATAATACGTGTATGGTGTTTATAATACGTGTATGGTGTTTATAATACGTGTATGGTGTTTATAATACGTGTATGGTGTTTATAATACGTGTATGGTGTTTATAATACGTGTATGGTGTTTATAATACGTGTATGGTGTTTATAATACGTGTATGGTGTTTATAATACGTGTATGGTGTTTATAATACGTGTATGGTGTTTATAATACGTGTATGGTGTTTATAATACGTGTATGGTGTTTATAATACGTGTATGGTGTTTATAATACGTGTATGGTGTTTATAATACGTGTATGGTGTTTATAATACGTGTATGGTGTTTATAATACGTGTATGGTGTTTATAATACGTGTATGGTGTTTATAATACGTGTATGGTGTTTATAATACGTGTATGGTGTTTATAATACGTGTATGGTGTTTATAATACGTGTATGGTGTTTATAATACGTGTATGGTGTTTATAATACGTGTATAGTGTTTATAATACGTGTATGATGTTTATAATACGTATATGGTGTTTATGTTACGTGTATGATGTGTATGATACGTGTATGGTGTTTATATTACGTGTATGGTGTTTATAATACGTGTATGGTGTTTAAAATACGTGTATAGTGTTTATAATACGTGTATGATGTTTATATTACGTGTATGATGTTTATAATACGTGTATGATGTTTATAATACGTGTATGGTGTTTATAATACGTGTATGGTGTGTATAATACGTGTATGATGTTTATAATACGTATATAAAGTTTATAATACGTGTATGATGTTTATAATACGTGTATTGTGTTTATAATACGTGTATGGTGTTTATAATACGTGTATGGTGTTTATAAGACGTGTATGATGTTTATAATACGTGTATGGTGTTTATAGTACGTGTATGATGTTTATAATACGTGTATGGTGTTTATAATACGCGTATGATGTTTATAATACGTGTATGGTGTTTATAATACGAGTATGATGTTTATAATACGTGTATGGTGTTTATAATACGGGTATGATGTTTATATTACGTGTATGGTGTTTATAATACGTGTATAGTGTTTATAATACGTGTATGATGTTTATAATACGCGTATGGTGTTTATAATACGTGTATGATGTTTATAATGCGTGTATGGTGTTTATAATACGTGTATGATGTTTATAATGCGTGTATGGTGTTTATAATACGTGTATGATGTTTATAATACGTGTATGGTGTTTATAATACGTGTATGATGTTTAAATTACGTGCATGGTGTTTATAATACGTGTATGGTGTTTATATTAGGTGTATGATGTTTATATTACGTGTGTGGTGTTTATAATACTTGTATGGTGTTTATATTACGTGTGTGGTGTTTATAATACGTGGATGATGTTTAAATTACGTGCATGGTGTTTATAATATGTGTATGATGTTTATAATACGTTTATAGTGTTTATAATACGTTTATAGTGTTTATAATACGTGAATGATGTTTATAATACGTGTATGATGTTTATAATACGTGTATGGTGTTTATAATACGTATATGATGTTTAAATTACGTGTATGGGGTTTATAATACGTGCATGGTGTTTATATTACGTGTATGGTGTTTATATTAGGTGTATGATGTTTATATTACGTGTATGGTGTTTATAATACGTGTATGGTGTTTATAATACGTGTATGGTGTTTATAATACGTGTATGATGCTTTTATTACGTGTATGACGTTTATAATACCTGTATGGTGTTGAATATGAAAAGGCAAAGCCTTAAAAGAGCGTCGCTTTCGTTGATCTCTGATATGTACTGATTCGTTTAGAATGAGAAAATACTAATTTCAGAAAGAGATAAGCTAGCTTTATTTTAAGTCGACAAGTCGAGGAATGACAATAAAACACAATTTGAGATCACATAACAGTTAGGGGAGATCGGGGCAAGTTTGTCCATTTTTGATTTAAATCCGTTTTGGGAAATATGACAGCACGTCCGTTTTTGAAGAATCATTTAACTTTTCCTGTCGAAAGTCTGTTCCAATCTTGAACATCGGGTTTAATTTCAAATTTTGTTACAGTTAATCAGGTGAGGATGCCAAATAAAACTAAACAGTTTCTGCCTGTTACTAGTTATTAATCGGCATGTGGTGTAAAACAGTAATACGTTGCTGAAAAATGGCGTTAAACTCGTATTGGTTGTATGGAAACTCATTGTTGATTTCAACATCAAAGCATGATCATGCATCAATTGTTTCTTGTATGAGTGGTGCTGTATCAATACATTATATAAAGACTATAAAAATACTTCAAATATTTTAGTTATTTCGTTCATATTCTCAACAACTGGTTTTCAAAAGCTGATAAAATTTTAGACGATGAACAAATACATGTACACGTACTGACGTTGACCTGGCATTGGTTCAATGCCTGCTCTTTTAGAAAATATCTCCGGGCAGAAATATTAACATAAGATAACCTGGTTGATGCCAAAAAAGGATATTCAGAAAATATCCGCATTTTTACTTTTGTGCCTGTGGGAAAAACAGAAATAAAAAAAAGTTCTGAAGCACCGACAAAAAGGTAATGCAATGGATATCAGTTCAAAAGATTTCCGGTTATTTTTCATCCTTCCGGAAATAACCGATGAAGGCCAATGGAGTATGACGTGTCTGTGACATCATTGCATGATAATCACTGAACGAAGATTCATGCACGTTAGTATCACGCCGGCTGGAATATTAGTTAGAGTCCTTAAGTCGTAAAAAAATGAATTTTGTGATTTTTATGATTTCGTAATCTAGACACATGCCTGGTCAAAATTCTATAAAATTATGTCAGTCCGTCAATATTTGACGATTTGACGCCACTTTAAAGAGTATGCTATATGACTTCTGACGTTTCTCACACACCAATATTTACATTTGCATGGCATTGTTATATGTACTATATAGCCTCTTTGAAAGCTGTGTCGTTGATGGGAATGTAATTACCATGCAGCATGAGACACAATTCTTAGCGTATTAATACAACACTGACCGGAGCTACAATATCCAATGTAAAAAAAACATGATGGCTGCTGAAATATCGCTGGGCAATGTGAGATTTGACAATGTCATTGTAAATTTATGTGCAAAAGAAAAAAGAAAAAACACTTTTATTACAACCAAAACAAGACCAAGGTCTGCAATATCGTACAAAATGCACATCATTTGAAATCACCAATGCCGGCAATGGAAACAATTTTAACGCTCATGCAATTTATCAGAAATATCGTCTGTTACACTGCACTGATCAACAGGGGTTCGTTACAAATGTCTGAAATACACATATTCTATAGACCTACTGACACATTTGTTACAGACCTACTGATACAAGTCACAGCAATCATAAACATTTTAGACATTTGTAACGAACCTGTGCTCCGTCGCAAGATCACTCAATGCAAACGCTATCAGTTTCACGCGTCTCGCAGCCACGGTTTCCTCAGTTTCTGACGACATGTCAAATAACGAGGCTGTTATAGAATCTACCGACTGTAGTCAGATTCCCATACAATCAACGGGTAAATTCACGTATGGATAGTTCGAATTAACTTCCAAAAATAACTCCATCGTGGAGGGCAAGGTCGAATTTACGATGTTCACTGTATTTATCCATGCTAGCGCGCATTTTGTTGTTTGCTTTCAAAGCTGTGTCATTCAAATAGATCATAAATACCATACAAAAACAGTTCAATGCTTAATTATTTCCGACATTACTGTTAAGATTGATACAAACGTAACCATAGTTAACATAGTGTATCGTATGTATAGTAATTTTAACTGCTTATTTCTGGCTTTACTCCAAAGGTTTAAGCATGATTCAAAGAGACATTCTAGAGCATTTTAATGAAAATAATTAAATATGTTATGAAGTCATACACAAATATTGAAATGTAAAAACAAATAAGGTTCCATATGACCATGGGACAAATGACACTTTTGTACTTTTAAACTTTATAGACTCACATTTGTACAGTTTCGTTTCGGTTATAGCTGCGACAAAAATATCTTTACAGCGAGTTTTGGAATGACCGTACATGAAATTAAATGGTGTGAGTTTTGGAAGGACCGCAGCTGAAATTAAGTTGTGCAAGTTTGGAATGACTGTACATGAAATTAAGTGGTGCGAGTTTTAGAATGACCGTACATGAAATTAAGTTGTGCGAGTTTTGTCGTTGCAGGTAACTGTTTTATTTAAATTACGCCGCCATTTTGAATGTCAGTCATGCCCAGTTCAAAGAGTTTGCAATGTACTGAAGAGATTATTTCTAAGAATGCAAAAAAGAAAACAAGAGGCCCAATGGGCCTGCATCGCTCATCTGGTATAAATCTCACACTTGTAACCTTAAAAGTGATCTAAAATAAAGCTACAGGCAAAATATCAGTATTTATGATTCAAAAGAACCTGTTATTTTTTTTTAAACATTTCACCCCTGTGATTGAAAGTCGAACAAAGTCATTATGTTAAACAAATTTTATAGCCTTTCATCTCAGGATGCAACTTGCAAAGTATCAACATCCTGGGACCCATGGTTATTCAGAAGAGGTCGATTAAAGATTTTAAACAAATTTGACCCCTGTGACCTTGAATATAAGTCAAAGTCATTCACTTTAACAAACATAGTAGTCCTTGATCCCAGCATGCTACTGACTAAATATCAACATCCTNTATAATTGAAGGTCATTTATTTGAACAAACTTGGTAGCCCTTCACCCAAGCATGCTACTGGCCAAATATCATCTCCCTGGGCAGTTTGGTTATCGAGAAGAAGATGTTTAAAGTTTTTCACATATTTGACCCCTGTGACCTTGAAAATGGCTGAAGGTCATTAATTTTAACAAACTTTGTAGCCCTTTATCCCAGTTTGCTTCTGGCCAAATATCATCACCCTAGGCCTTTTGGTTATTAAGAAGAAGTCGTTTAAAGTAAAATATTGACGACGGACGACGGATGACAGACGACGGACGACGGACGCCGGACGCCGGACGGACGGACGCCGGACGCCGCACCACGGCATAAGCTCACTTGGCACTTCGTGCCAGGTGAGCTAAAAATCTAGAAAATCAAAAAGTCCTGGCTGTTTGAACATGCACGGCCTTTTGTGTTACGGATTAATCACCATTTTTATTTCTCTTAAGCGTATATATTCTTGCGACACTTTGGATAAAACTCGTACAGGAATTAAATATAAACTTTATTTATTTGACAACATTTATGAAACATGTTATTTCAGCTTATATTAATCACATTTGTTGGCATCGATATTAGCGAGCACGGTGCCTTACTGTGGCAGGAAACCGAGTACCCAGAGAAAAACCCCATGGTCGGGCAGGTGACCCCATACCTTTTCATGTCCGATCAGGGAATCGAACCCCGCCTCCCTTGGTATAAGGCAAGTGCGCTATCCAATTCCTCGCCTGACCACCCAGTACAGTACAGAAATCACCTGTGTAATAAGTATTTGACTGTTCTATTTCAGTTGGAAATTTTGGTATGCTTAGCCTCAGACTTTTTCCATGTAAATATTTAAGGTCGATGAGGTCATTTGTGGAAAAACTTTAAAATCTTGCTGTTTCAATTTAGTGATTGTTTTTCTCAAAAAATTCTTCAACATCAATTTCTGAAAATAAAACAGGCATTTTTGTTCAGGCACAGAATATGTTATTCCTAGTTTTAATACTATTTATTTTTATTTTTGTAGATAATGAATAACAAGTTATCTTTTGTTCATTTTCCATCATTTTATTAGCCAAGGAAAATTGTAATACTCATCGCCTAACACTACATATTTTAGCCTCACTTTCTTCATCCAGTAAACGCGTTGACATGATGAAACAAGAGGCCTAGAAGGCCTGAATCGCTTACCTGGAAACGTTAGCAAAGTTGAAGTTATAATAGCCAGATGTTGCTGGTAGTGTATTACATGGTTAGTCAGGGATTATATGCAATTAGACAAAATCCTGTCATTCCAGAAGTAAATGGAGGATTTCGAAGAATTTGCTATGTTTGTCCTATAGGGCCCCGCCCCTCTGCCCCCAGGGGGGTCAGACCCATCGTTGATACAAGAGTATGTCCCCTTCAACCAAGGATGCTTTAGACCAAATATGGACATAATCCTGTCATTCCTACATAAAAAGGATATTAAAGCTATTCCTCTATATCCCTTTACTTGGGCCCCACCTCTCTGCCCCAAGGAGGGTAAGACCAACCGTTTTCTACAAAATTGGTTCCCCTTCACCCAAGGGCGGTTCATCCAAAATTGAATCAAAATCCTGGCATTCCTACAGAAAAAGAATGATTTTGAAGAATTTGCAATGTTTCCCCTATTGGGCCCCGTTCCTCTGCCCGCGGGGGGCCCACACTTACTGTGTATACAAAAATGAGTGCCCTTGACCCAAGGTTGCTCCAGACTTAATTAGAATAAAATCCCTTTATCCCTACGGTAGAAGAAGGATTCTAAAGGTTTAACCTCTATTTAAACAAAATTGAGTCGCCTTGGCATAAGGATGCTTCAGACTAAATTAAGATAAAATCCCTTAATCCCTACGGTAGAAGAAGGTTTTTAAAGGCTTACCTCTATTTCCCCTATTGGGCCCCGCCCTCTGCCTATTGGGCCCCGCCCCTCTGCCTATTGAGCCCCGCCCCTCTGGCCCCAGATGGGTCACACCTACTGTTTATACAAGATTAAGTCCCCTTGGTCTATGGATGCTCCAGACCAAATTTAGTCAAAAATCCACTAAGTCATTCAGGACTAGTAGCCTTTTAAAGGAAAAGTTGACGAACGAACGACGGACACTGCGCCATGGCATAAGCTCACTTGCCCTTCGGGCAGGTGAGCTAAAAACTATAAAACTTGTACAGCCACAGAAAGACAGTCATTAGGCTAGTACAAATGGACTGAATAGAATAGTCACTGAAATGCACCATTAACCTCAGAAGTAGATTTCAAACACATTATGTCATCATTCCTTTGTCTGGAGAGATCACCAATATGAGATTAATTACATCTGGAAGTAGGCAGGGAAGGTACTTGCAAGTATTTTTGTAGAGGTACATGTAGTAGGCATATGTTGCCAACTTGGTGACAATCCTTTAGCCTCTAACCCCACTGGAAGACATTCAGGAATGACTGTCCCTCTCATTACTAGTCTCACATCAGTCTCCTCCCCGTCAAGTGCAGGCTTCATCTTTAGCACCCCTGAAATGAAATTTAATTACATGTAGTGTAAATATATCAAGTACATGCATTAAATAGCAGTTGATATATACCTGGTACATACAAGGTTTGGTGATCATCTATACACAATATACAAAAATGTACAGTTTTATTATGAAGTAAAAAAGTTTTATAAAAAGAATACATTCTTTACACATTCATTGGACAGAAAAACTACATTAAACAATCAGAAACGATGGAGTTCAGGGGGAAGATGATATATAAAAGTAAGGTAACACTGCTGTAAACAACCTGTATATATTGTACCCGATTCAATTTTATTACCTTCTGCAATTCTTAAGATTGACATTCTGTCAGAATCTGTTCTGCATGTCCTACTGTATGTGGGGAAGACACTGATGCCATATTCTTCTGAATGTTGTTTCTGAGTAGCATCTACTTTCTGTTTAACTGTTTGATAAAAAAACAGCATCACAACAAATGATAAACCATTCACAGAAAACATCATTGCATAATACCAGTTTTGTTTAAGTATGATGATAATTAAATGATAAGGTCACACACAATTCATGTGTATGCATAATATACCATGTGAAATAAACTGGTAAAAAGGCAGGGACAAATGGGCTCTGAATTGATAAAAAAAAATCAGAATGTGTAGGACTACTAGAATGTATACTACCTAAATGTATACAACCAGAATGTGTACAACCAGAATGTACACAACCAGAATGTGTACAACCAGAATCTGGAGGACTACCAGAATGTGTACAACCAGAATGTGTACAACCATAATGTGTACAACAATAATATGTACTACCAGAATGTGTAGGACTACCAGAATGTATACAACCAGAATGTCTAGGAGTACCTGAATGTATACAACCAGAATGTGTAGGACTACCTGAATGTATACAACCAGAATGTGTAGAACAACCAGAATGTGTACAACCAGAATGTGCACAACCAGAATGTGTACAACCAAAAAGTGCACAACCAGAATGTGTACAACCAGAATGTGTTCAACCAGAATGTGCACAACCAGAATGTGTACAACCAAAAAGTGCACAACCAGAATGTGTACAACCAGAATCTGTCGGACTACCAGAATGTGTACAACCAGAATGTGCAGGACTACCAGAATGTGTACAACCAGAATGTGTACAACCAGATTGTGTACAACCAGAATGTGTACAACCAGAGAATGTATACTACCTAAATGTATACAACCAGAATGTGTACAACCAGAATCTGGAGGACTACCAGAATGTGTACAACCAGAATGTGTAAGACTACCAGAATGTGTACAACCTGAATGTGTAGGACTACCAGAATGTGTACAAACAGAATGTGGACAACCAGAATGTGTACAACCATAATGTGTACAACAATAATATGTACTACCAGAATGTGTAGGACTACCAGAATGGGTAGGACTGCCTGAATGCATACAACCAGAATGTGTAGGACTACCAAAATGTATACAACCAGAATGTGTAGGACTACCTGAATGTATACAACCAGAATGTGTAGAACAACCAGAATGTGTACAACCAGAATGTGCACAACAAGAATGTGTACAACCAGAATCTGTAGGACTACCAGAATGTGTACAACCAGAATGTGTTCAACCAGAATGTGCACAACCAGAATGTGTACAACCAGAAAGTGTACAACCAGAATGTGTACAACCAGAAAGTGTACAACCAGAATGTGTACAACCAGAATGAGTACAACCAGAATGTGTACAACCATAATTTGTACAACCATAATGTGTAGGACTACCAGAATATGTACAACCAGAATGTGTACAACCAGAATGAGTACAACCAGAATGTGTACAACCATAATTTGTACAACCATAATGTGTAGGACTACCTGAAGGCATACAACCAGAATGTGTAGGACTACCAAAATGTATACAACCAGAATGTGTAGGACTACCAGAATGTGGACAACCAGAATGTGCACAACCAGAATGTGTACAACCAGATTCTGTAGGACTACCAGAATGTGTACAACCAGAATGTGGCCAACCAGAATGTGTACAACCAGAATGTGTTCAACCAGAATGTGTTGGACTAACAGAATGTGTACCACCAGAATGTGTAAGACTACCAGAATGTGTACAACCAGAATGTGGACAACCAGAATGTGTTCAACCAGAATGTGCACAACCAGAATGTGTACAACCAGAATCTGTAGGACTACCAGAATGTGTACAACCAGAATGTGTTCAACCAGAATGTGTTGGACTAACAGAATGTGTACAACCAGAATGTGTAAGACTACCAGAATGTGTACAACCAGAATGTGTAGGACTACCAGAATGTGTACAACCAGAATGTGGACAACCAGAATGTGTACAACCAGAATGTGTACAACCAGATTGTGTACAACCAGAATGTGTACAACCAGAATGTGTAGGACTACCAGAATATGTACAACCAGAATTTGACAACCAGAATGTGTACAACCAGAATGTGTACAAGCAGAATGTGTAGGACTACCAGAATGTGTACAACCAGAATGTGTACAACAGTTATCTGTACAACCAGAATTTGTACAACCAGAATTTGTAGAACAAACAGAATGTGTAGAACTACCAGAATGTGTACAACCAGAATGTGAACTACCATAATGTGTAGGACTACCAGAATGTGTACAACCAGAATGTGTACAACCCTACCAGAATGTGTACAACCAGAATGAGTTGGACTACCAGAATGTGTACAACCAGAATGTGTAGGACTACCAGAATGTGTACAACCAGAATGAGTTGGACTACCAGAATGTGTACAACCAGAATGTGTAGGACTACCAGAATGTGTACAACCAGAATGTGTAGGACTACCAGAATGTGTTCAACCAGAATGTGTTGGACTACCAGAATGTGTTGGACTATAAGAATGTGTAGGACTACCTGAATGTATACAACCAGAATGTGTACAACCATAATGTGTAGGTCTACCTGAATGTATACAACCAGAATGTGTACAAACAGAATGTGTAGGACTACCAGAATGTGTACAACCAGAATGTGTACAACAGTAATGTGTACAACCAGAATTTGTAGAACAAACAGAATGTGTAGGACTACCAGAATGTGTACAACCAGAATATGTACAACCAGAATGTGTACAACCAGAATGTGTAGGACTACCAGAATGTGTACAACCAGAATGTGTAGGACTACCAGAATGTGTACAACCAGAATGTGTAGGACTACCAGAATGTGTACAACCAGAATGTGTAGGACTACCAGAATGTGTACAACCAGAATGTGTAGGACTACCAGAATGTGTACAACCAGAATGTGTAGGACTACCAGAATGTGTACAACCAGAATGTGTAGGACTACCAGAATGTGTACAACCAGAATGTGTAGGACTACCAGAATGTGTACAACCAGAATGTGTAGGACTACCAGAATGTGTACAACCAGAATGTGTAGGACTACCAGAATGTGTACAACCAGAATGTGTAGGACTACCAGAATGTGTACAACCAGAATGTGTAGGACTACCAGAATGTGTACAACCAGAATGTGTAGGACTACCAGAATGTGTACAACCAGAATGTGTAGGACTACCAGAATGTGTACAACCAGAATGTGTAGGACTACCAGAATGTGTACAACCAGAATGTGTACAACCAGAATGTGTACAACCAGAATGTGTAGGACTACCAGAATGTGTACAACCAGAATGTGTAGGACTACCAGAATGTGTACAACCAGAATGTGTACAACCAGAATGTGTACAACCAGAATGTGTAGAACCAGCAGAATGTGTACAACCAGAATGTGTACAACCAGAATGTGTACAACCAGAATGTGTACAACCAGAATGTGTACAACCAGAATGTGTACAACCAGAATGTGTACAACCAGAATGTGTACAACCAGAATGTGTACAACCAGAATGTGTACAACCAGAATGTGTAGGACCACCAGAATGTGTACAACTATAATGTGTACAACCATAATGTGTACAACCAGAATTTGTACAACCAGAATTTGTAAAACAACCAGAATGTGTACAACCAGAATGTGTAGGACTACCAGAATGTGGACAAGCAGAATGTGTACAACCATAATGTGTACAACCATAATGTGTACAACCAGAATGTGAACAACCAGAATGTGGAGGACTACCAGAATGTGAACAACCAGAATGTGTACAACTACCAGAATGTGAACAACCAGAATGTGTACAACTACCAGAATGTGAACAACCAGAATGTGTAGGACTACCAGAATGTGGACAACCAGAATGTGTACAACCATAATGTGTACAACCAGAATGTGTATAACCAGAATTTGTAGAACAACCAGAATGTGTACAACCAGAATGTGAACAACCAGAATGTGTAGGACTACCAGAATGTGAACAACCAGAATGTGAACAACCTGAATTTGTACATCCAGAATGTTTAGAACTACCAGAATGTGTACAACCAGAATGTGTACAACCAGAATTTGTAGGACTACCAGAATGTGTGCAACCAGAATGTGTGCAACCAGAATGTGTACAACCGCATGTGTACAACCAGAATGTTTAGAACTACCAGAATGTGAACAACCAGAATTTGTACATCCAGAATGTGTACAACCAGAATGTGTACAACCAGAATTTGTAGGACTACCAGAAGTTTTTGGACTACCAGAATGTGGACAACCAGAATGTGCACAACCAGAATGTGTACAACCAGAATCTGTAGAACTACCAGAATGTGTACAACCAGAATGTGTACAACCAGAATGTGTAGGACTACCAGAATGTGTACAACCATAATGTGTACAACCATAATGTGTGCTACCAGAATGTGTACAACCAGAATGTGTACAACCAGAAAGTATACAACAAGAATGTGTAGGACTACCAGAATTTGTAAAACCAGAATTTGTAGAACAACGAGAATGTGTACAACCATAATGTGTAGGACTACCAGAATATGTACAACCAGAATGTGTACAACCATAATGTGTAGGACTACCTGAATGTATACAACCAGAATGTGTAGAACAACCAGAATGTGTACAACCAGAATGTGTACAACCAGAATGTGTAAGACTACCAGAATGTGTACAACCAGAATGTGTAGAACAACCAGAATGTGTACAACCAGAATGTGTACAACCAGAATGTGTACAACCAGAATGTGTAGAACTACCAGAATGTGTACAACCAGAATGTGTAGGACTACCAGAATGTGTACAACCAGAATGTGTACGACCAGAATGTGTACAACCAGAATGTGTACAACCAGAATGTGTACAACCAGAATGTGTACAACTACCAGAATGTGAAGAACTACCAGAATGTGAAGAACTACCAGAACGTGTACAGCCAGAATGTGTAGGACTACCAGAATGTGTACAACCAGAATGTGTACAACCAGAATGTGTACAACCAGAATGTGAAGGACTACCAGAAGTTTTTGGACTACCAGAATGTGTACAACCAGAATGTGTACGACCAGAATTTGTAGAACTACCAGAATGTGTTCAACCAGAATATGTACAACCAGAATGTGTAGGACTACCAGAATGTGTACAACCAGAATGTGTAGAACAACCAGAATGTGTACAACCAGAATGTGTACAAACAGAAAGTGTACAACAAGAATGAGTAGGACTACCAGAATGTGTACAACCAGAATGTCGACTACCAGAATGTATACAACCAGAATGTGTAAAACCAGAACGTGTACAACCAGAATGTGTACAACCAGAATGTGTAGGACCACCAGAATGTGTACAACCAGAATGTGTACAACCAGAATGTGTACAACCAGAATGTGTAGGACTACCAGAATGTGTACAACCAGAATGTGGACTACCAGAATGTATACAACCAGAATGTGTAAAACCAGAATGTGTACAACCAGAATGTGTACAACCAGAATGTGTACATCCAGAATGTGTACAACCAGAATGTGTAAACCAGAATGTGTACTACCAGAATGAGTACAACCAGAATGTGTACAACCAGAAAGTGTACAACAAGAATGTGTAGGACTACCAGAATGTGTACAACCAGAATGTGTACAACCAAAATGTGTACAACCAGAATGTGTAAAACCAGAATGTGTACTACCAGAATGTGTACAACCAGAATGTGTACAACCAGAATGTTTAGAACTAACAGAATGTGTACAACCAGAATGTGTAGGACTATCACAATGTGTACAACCAGATTGTGTACAACCAGAATGTGTACAGCAAGAATCTGTAGCACTACCAGAATGTGTACAACCAGAATGCGTACAACCAGAATGTGTACAACCAGAATGTGTACAACCAGAATTTGCAGGACTATCAGAAGTTTTTGGACTACCAGAATGTGTACAACCAGAATGTGTACGACCAGAATTTGGAGAACTACCAGAATGTGTTCAACCAGAATATGTACAACCAGAATGTGTACAACCAGAATGTGTAGGACTACCAGAATGTGTACAACCAGAATGTGTACAACCAGAATGTGTAGAACTAACAGAATGTGTACAACCAGAATGTGTACAACTATATTGTGTACTACCAGAATGTGTACAACCAGAATGTGTACAACCAGAATGTGTACAACCAGAATGTGTACAACCAGAATCTGTAAACCAGAATGTGTAGGGCTAACAGAATGTGCAGGACTACCAGAATGTGCAGGAATATCAGAATGTGACAACCCGAATGTGTACAACCAGAATGTGTACAACCAGAATGTGTAGGACTACCAGAAAATGTACAACCAGAATGTGTAGGACTACCAGAATGTGTACAACCAGAATGTGTACAACCAGAATCCTTACAACCAGAATTTGTAGGGCTACCATAATGTGCAGGACTACCAGAATGTGTAGGAATATCAGAATGTGACAACCCGAATGTGTACAACCAGAATGTGTACAACCAGAATGTGTAGGACTACCAGAAGATGTACAACCAGAATGTGCACAACCAGAATGTGTACAACCAGAATGTGTACAACCAGAATGTGTAGGACTACCAGAATGTGTAGGACTACCAGAATGTGTACAACCAGAATGTGTAGGACTACCAGAATGTGTACAGCCAGAATGTGTACAACCAGAATGTGTACAACCAGAATGGACACACAAGTCCCCGAATATCGCAGTTAGTAGTTCATATCTCGTTGTTCACTGGTTACAAAGGTCCAAAACTCGTACAAATAAATGACGCCAGAACTCTACTTGATTTGCATGAAATCGTACAATCTGGTCGAAAAGTCTTCAGTTGTTGATGAAAACGTCGTTCACGGATCGTAAGGATGTTGCCTAATATCGTGTTAAAAAGAAGATTATCGTACTACTCTCATGTCAGTGTGGGAAATAATCCGAGCAGGAATCGGACAGTCGCCCAATTGATAAAAAAAAACCTATCGCAAACTCGTTGAGGTTTCGGCGAGTTATAACTCGCAGCACTCGTGGTACCTCCTAGCCCAAAATCGTGACAGTGTGACAGGGTCTTTAAGGTAATAGGATTGTGTCACCATTTCTCAGTAGAATTTCTTCAAATTTTGTAATTATATTGCTTTAAAGTAAAGAAAATTTTCTGCCACAAAAAAAATATAGGTTGTCAGAATTTTAAGGATTTTAAATTGAAATTTATGTAAAAAGGAGTGCATTTTGGAAAAAAAATGAAAAACACAATAATTTTACAAAATAATGTCAATAAAAATGATACTGACATATATTAGTATTGCATTAATGTATATCAATTTAATAAATGCTGAAATTGTGTAAAATTAATTCTCTAAACACGATATAAGAATTGACATTTTAAAATAAAACCATATACACAGAGTAATTGCAGGTAAGAGTTAACGTTATTGAAAAACTTCACAGTAGTGAAATAGGTAACCGGTTTCCTGAAGTACAGAAAAATGGACACATGTGACTCATTGATAAAAAAAAACCTGAATTATGCCTGAATTGCTTTGAAATACTTTAATGTTTAATATTAAACTGACGAATATTGTATGTTTATTATTGACAGAACAGTGTGTTCTCTCAATAATAAACATACAATATTCGTCAGTTTAATATTAAACATTAAAATTTGCGGAAATTGTGTCTCCCTACATTGGATTTTCAACTAGGGATGTACTTCCTGTTTCCGTTTATCAATACACTCCAATGACCTTAACAAAGCGGCAGGTAACGAACCGATGACCACGTGTTTCCGAGAACGGAACACAAGCAATAGATCCCTTGACCTGTAAGAATTACAGTAAAGTGGATACAAGTCCTGCAGCTAAGATGGTGGAGTGTGACGTTGCATAGAACTCTTCTGTACTGGATGTCTATGGAAAAGTGAGGAATACGGATTCCTATCCAAGACGACCTCGATGTGGTTCTGCGACCCATACAGAGTGTCAATGGAGAGAAATTGTCAAATGGAACAATTAATAGAAAGGAGGTGTGCAGAAAATATGGTAGGTTATGAAAATAGGAAAACCAAGTGAGAAGTCACCACCGCCAAAGAGCCAATGTAAACAGGAAACCACGACTGAAGTACTTACAGAAGAACTTAACGAAGAGGAGAAAAAACAATATAATTATCTTTGGGTTGGAAGATAAAAAGAAGCAAGACCAGATGAGGGCTAATTGGGGAATACAATGAAAATAACTGAAATAACAACTTGTAATGCTTCAAGTAAAATCGAATAAAAGTTCATCCATGGAACAGAAAAAAGTGACAATCAAAACCAAGCGTCAGAAATATAATCTAGAGACAATCTAATTTGCTTCTACACAAACTCGGGTAGTCATTTGAACAAATTTGATGGGCTAAGAGCAAGGTATCAAGACAAAAGAAATGGTACACATGTGTTAAGAATTATAGAAATTTACTCGAAGATTTACAGATTTTTGAGCTCTTTGTAAATGAAAATGATCCCAACAGACATCGTGGAGTTGGTGTCTATATCGTGGAGTTGGTGTCTATATCGTGGAGTTGGTGTCTATATCGTGGATTTGGTATCTATATCGTGGAGTTGGTATCTATATCGTGGAGTTGGTGTCTTTATCTTGGAG
>NW_018408536.1:48203-60049 GCF_002113885.1 Mizuhopecten yessoensis
AATCTTTCACGAGTGCACAGCAGATTGAATATTCTACTTGTAATAATGTAATAAATGTGTTTGTTCATGTTGGACGCTCGTTTCTTAAGATGTTTTGTCATTAAATACACATTTTAATGCATGTACTACACGTGTTAATGCATGTACTACACGTGTTAATGCATGTAATACACGTGTTAATGCATGTAATAACCTGTTAATGCATGTAATACACGTGTTAATGCATGTACTACACGTGTTAATGCATGTTATACACGTGTTAATGTATGTTATACACGTGTTAATGCATGTTATACACGTGTTAATGCATGTTATACACGTGTTAATGCATGTTATACACTTGTGTATTCCGATGCTACACATGATGTATAATGCTATACCCGATTTGTATCATGTAATACACGTGTTGTTTCGTATAATATATGTACTTATATGCGTCACGCGTTGATATTATCACTCTGGTAAAACATTACTATTTCAACACCACCTAACCTAATCAGTAGTCAGACATGGACTCGGTTCGATGCCTATATAGTGGTGTTTCAGAAGCGCTGCACCAGAAGAATATCTGGACTACTGCCTTAGGATTGTACGCTAGTTTTCTGCCCCACTCGCCGTATGGCGATGTTAGTGCCACTGTCACGGCAGTGATGTTATCGTACTTTGGGAGACCTTTATCTAGCCGTTAAGTTTGCACCTAAGCAAAGTTGTCACGTGTTCCTTATTGATTTTACGGTTTCCATTGTGTTGGTTTTGTCGTCGCCCACAACCTGTGTCGTAGTAGCAATAGTTATGGATAAAATATGAAGTGTTCATCTCCTGAACACTGTCAATACCGTTCGTATTGAATATTCATGGCGTTTCGGCATTCAAGCATGCGCGTCGGTCGCTTCTGTTTGCGCATTTGTAATCAGTTGAGTTATAGTATGAAAAGTAGTGTGCACAGATCAGCGACAGGCTGAGTGGTGTGGACTAACAGGGTAACAGTATGCGGTGATGGGAGGATGGGCATAGTGCTAGACTACTTTGATACAGCCACTACAGGTTAGACTTCAATATATGAGAGGACGGATTAATTTTAAAAAAAACACCACCATGGGTTACACGTAGTCAACAGTGAATATAGCGTTTGTGATTTGTATAAACACGGTTTTGTTTGCTGAGTTTGTGCTGTTGGCTTTCTGTCCTTTTAGAGGCAGATATGAGTTCTCTAATAGAGAGTCCGGGAATCCCTCTAGTCGGTGTCGGTATGAACGGCCGACATTACCAAAAATACAAAACCCTTGGCGAATCGACAGACAGCCAGGGCGGAATGAGTCGTAAGAAGTGGGAAACTGTGGGAATCCGATTGGCAAGACGGAAACAACTGTTCGCTAGTAGGCGAAGGGCATCGGACGTATCCCTGGCTTTTGCTATCACAGGGATTCTGATAATGGTCCTGGAAACCGAACTCACTGCAGCAGGCATCATAAATAGATCTCAAATGATGTCATACTTCGTCAAAATGCTGATCACAGCCTCCACTATAACATTAGTTATATTTCTCGGAATCTTTCATTTTCTAGATGTGCAATTATTCGTTGTTAATAATAGTTGTGATGATTGGAAAATAGCGATGAATTCTCGCCGTGTTGTTCAGATTATCGTTGAGGTGATCGTTTGCATCGTTCATCCAATCCCTGGAAACTTCGACGTCACCTGGCCTGCAACAGTAGCAGAGGGTCAATTCCCGCGGGAGTTCACGGTGCCCCTTGACGTCATTCTCTCCCTCCCAATGTTTCTGCGATTGTATCTTGTATGTCGCACAATAATGCTTCACAGTAAGCTCTATCAAGATGCTTCGTCCCAAAGTTTAGGGGCTTTAAATCGTATTCATTTTAACTTCCGATTTATCTTCAAATCTCTGATGGCGATTCATTCGGATTATGTTTTGCTGGTGATGATGCTGGCTCTACTCCTGGTCGCTAGCTGGACACTTCGTCTCTGTGAAATGCATGATCCTGAGAAACCTTCACATGCCGACTTTCTGAACTCGATGTGGTTGATAGCGATCACATTTCTATCAGTTGGGTACGGGGACATTGTGCCCAGTACCTACTGTGGTAGACTCATTGCTGTGATGACGGGAATAATGGGCGCGGGATTCACCGCACTCGTTGTGGCCGTATTAGCTCGCAAGTTAGAACTCTCTAGATCTGAAAAGTGCGTCCATGATTTTGTTATTGATGTTGACCTGGACAAACGTCTGAAACACGAGGCAGCTAACGTTCTTAAGGCCGGCTGGTTTATATATAAGTTAAAAAAGCAACATCAGAAAAACCCTCTTTGTCTCGTTTACCAAAGAAAGCTCCTCGGAGCAATATATGCAATTCGAGAAATTAAGGCCGCTCAACGGCGTCTCATGGACGCGTCTCTAACGCTGGTGGAGCTCAACAAGGCCCAGATAGAAACGTCACATTCTGTGGATGTTATAAAACAAAAACAAATAGCACTTGATGAAAAAGTAGACAATCTAGAAACTAAGATCATCGCAATTCATGATAAACTGAACGCAATCCACAAAGCTGTGAAGCACGGAGTCCGTGATGCTAGCTAAATTTCCCCGGGGGTTATTCGTGGAAGCAGGGACACTAGTTAATCATCATGTAGGATTGATTCGTTACACCGATCTGTGAGTGTTTCTGAAGAAATGGCCATTAGCCTTTGTAAAACGACAAGTTCTATTTGTCGAAATATCGCCTAATAATGCGATCTCGAGTGGGCGCACTTTAACACTGCTGCTGCTGGTTGTATTGCTCTTCATGTAGTGGTCTAAGTACCGAATAACTGTGAAGCTGAATGAATTTTGTGAATCGAAAAATCTGTCTGGTTCAGAAATAACGTTTATTTGTGTGGGTTTTTTTTTTAGCAAAGGCCTACGCTTAACTATGTATTACCTCGACGCATCTATTGTTAACAATATCGTTGGAGTATGTGAATTCCGTTATGTTAACTGTCCTGCAGATAAAAAGTGATTGTTTTGTTTTTCAATGTCGGACGGATGAAAGGAGATTACTTTCTTAACTGTCTAAAGGATATAATGGGATTATTGTTCTCAATTCTTAATTTATAAAAAGGAATTTTGTTCTTAACTGTCCTACGGATGAAAATGGATTCCTTTTCTAAACCATCCAAACAATGAAATGTAATAACTGTCCTTAACTGTCTTGCAAATGAATTGATACAATCTTTTCAAACCGTCTGAAAGATGAAAGAAGATAATTGTTAAGGATACTGTAGTTGGATCCCGTGAACATTATACCCTGCACTGTGTGAGGGGGGAAAAGCATCTTATATTAGCCTAACGTATCTGATGGATTTATTACATACCTGATGAGTCTTACTACAGTGATACAGCCAGTTTTATTACATACCTGGTAAATCTTACTTTAGTGATACAGTCAGTTTAATTACATACCTAGTGAATCTTACTTTAGTGATACAGCCAGTTTAATTACATACCTGGTAAATCTTACTAAAGTGATACAGCCAGTTTAATTACATACCTAGTGAATCTTACTTTAGTGATACAGCCAGTTTAATTACATGCCTGATGTTTCTGACTATAGTGATACATCCAGTTTTATTACATACCTGGTGAATCTTACTTTAGTGATACAGCCAGTATAATTACATACCCGGTGAATCTTACTTTAGTGATACAGCCAGTTTAAGTACATACTTGATAAATCCTACTTTAGTGATACAGCCAGTTTAATTACATACCTGGTAAATCTTAGAGTAGTGATACAGCCAGTTTAATTACCTACCTGGTAAATCTTACAGTAGTAATACAGCCAGTTTAATTATATACCTATTGAATCTTACAGTAGTGATACAGCCAGTTTAATTACCTACCTGGTAAATCTTACAGTAGGAATACATCCAGTTTAGTTACATACCTGGTAAATCTTACAGTAGGAATACATCCAGTTTAATTAAATACCTGGTAAATCTTACTGTAGTGATACAGCCAGTTTAATTACATACATGGTAAATCTTACAGTAGTAATACATCCAGTTTAATTATATACCTATTGAATCTTACAGTAGTGCTACAGCCAGTTTAATTATATACCTAGTGAATCTTACAGTAGTGATACAGCCAGTATAATTACATACCTGGTAAATCTTAGAGTAGTAATATAGCCAGTTTTTTTACCTACCTGGTAAATCTTACAGTAGTAATACAGCCAGTTTAATTATATACCTAGTGAATCTTACAGTAGTGATACAGCCAGTATAATTTCATACCTGGTAAATCTTACAGTAGGAATACATCCAGTTTAATTACCTACCTGGTAAATCTTACATTAGGAATACATCCAGTTTAATTACATACCTGGTAAATCTTACAGTAGTGATACAGCCAGTTTAATTACATACCTGGTAAATCTTACAGTAGGAATACATCCAGTTTAATTAAATACCTGGTAAATCTTACTGTAGTGATACAGCCAGTTTTATTACATATCTGGTAAATCTTACAGTAGGAATACATCCAGTTTAATTACCTACCTGGTAAATCTTACAGTAGGAATACATCCAGTTTAATTACCTACCTGGTAAATCTTACATTAGGAATACATCCAGTTTAATTACATACCCGGTAAATCTTACAGTAGGAATACATCCAGTTTAATTAAATACCTGGTAAATCTTACTGTGGTGATACAGCCAGTTTAATTACATACATGGTAAATCTTACAGTAGCGATACAGCCAGTTTAATTATATACCTAGTGAATCTTATAGTAGTGATACAGCCAGTATAATTACATACCTGGTAAATCTTAGAGTAGTAATACGGCCAGTTTTATTACCTACCTGGTAAATCTTACAGTATTAATACAGCCAGTTGAATTATATACCTATTGAATCTTACAGTAGTGATACAGCCAGTATAATTACATACCTGGTAAATCTTAGAGTAGTAATACGGCCAGTTTTATTACCTACCTGGTAAATCTTACAGTATTAATACAGCCAGTTGAATTATATACCTATTGAATCTTACAGTAGCGATACAGCCAGTTTAATTATATACCTAGTGAATCTTACAGTAGTGATACAGCCAGTATAATTACATACCTGGTAAATCTTAGAGTAGTAATACAGCCAGTTTTATTACCTACCTGGTAAATCTTACAGTAATAATACAGCCAGTTTAATTATATACCTATTGAATCTTACAGTAGTGATACAGCCAGTTTAATTATCTACCTGGTGAATCTTACAGTAGGAATACATCCAGTTTAATTACATACCAGGTAAATCTTACAGTAGTGATACAGCCAGTTTTATTACATACCTGGTAAATCTTACTGTAGTGATACATCCAGTTTAATTACATACATGGTAAATCTTACTGTAGTGATACAGCCAGTTTAATTACATACATGGTCAATCTTACTGTGGTGATACAGCCAGTTTAATTACATACATGGTAAATCTTACAGTAGTGATACAGCCAGTTTTATTACATACCTGGTGAATCTTACAGTAGGAATACATCCAGTTTAATTACATACCTGGTAAATCTTACAGTAGGATTACATCCAGTTTAATTACATACCTGGTAAATCTTACAGTAGTTATACATCCAGTTTAATTACATACCTGATAAATCTTACTCTAGTAAAACAGACAGTTTAATTACATACTTGATAAATCTTACTGTAGGAATACATCCAGTTTAATTACATACCTGGTAAATCTTGCAGTAGTGATACAGACAGTTTTATTACATACCTGGTAAATCTTACGTTAGTGATACAGCCAGTTTAATTACATACATGGTAAATCTTACAGTAGTGATACAGCCAGTTTAATTAGATACCTGGTACATCTTACAGTAGTAATACATCCAGTTTAATTACATACCTGGTAAATCTTACTGTAGTGATACAGACAGTTTAATTACACACCTGATGAATTTTACTTCAGTGATACAGCCAGTTCAATAACATATCTGGTAAATCTTACTTTAGTGATACAGCCAGTTAGATTACATACATGGTAAATCTTACAGTAGTAATACAGCCAGTTTAATTACATACCTGGTAAATCTTACTGTAGTGATACAACCAGTTTAATTACATACCCGGTAAATCTTACAGTAGTGATACAGCCAGTTTTATTACATACCTGGTAAATCTTACAGTAGTAATACATCCAGTTTAATTACATACCTGATAAATCTTACTGTAGGAATACATCCAGTTTAATTACATGCCTGGCAAATCTTACAGTAGGAATACATCCAGTTTAATTACATACCCGGTAAATCTTGCAGTAGTGATACAGCCAGTTTTATTACATTCCTGGTAAATCTTACAGTAGTAATACATCCAGTTTAATTACATACCTGATAAATCTTACTGTAGGAATACATCCAGTTTAATTACATGCCTGGCAAATCTTACAGTAGGAATACATCCAGTTTAATTACATACCTGGTAAATCTTACAGTAGTGATACAGCCAGTTTAATAAAATACCTGGTAAATCTTACAGTAGTGATACAGCCAGTATAATTACATACCTGGTAAATCTTACAGTAGGAATACATCCAGTTTAATTACATACCTAGTAAATCTTACAGTAGTGATACAGCCAGGTTTATTACATACCTGGTAAATCTTACTTTAGTAAAACCGCCAGTTTTATTACATACCTGGTAAATCTTACGTTAGTGATACAGCCAGTTTTATTACATACCTGGTAAATCTTACGTTAGTGATACAGCCAGTTTTATTACATACCTGGTAAATCTTACAGTAGTGATACAGCCAGTTTTATTACATACCTGGTAAATCTTACTTTAGTAAAACAGCCAGTTTTATTACATACCTGGTAAATCTTACGTTAGTGATACAGCCAGTTTAATTATATACCTGGTAAATCTTACAGTAGGAATACATCCAGTTTAATTACATACCTGGTACATCTTACAGTAGTGATACAGCCAGTATTATTACATACCTGATAAATCTTAAAGCAGTGATACAGCCAGTTTAATTACATACCTGGTAAATCTTACAGTAGTGATACAGCCATTTTAAATACATACCTGGTAAATCTTACAGTAGTGATACAGCCAGTTTTATTACATTCCTGGTAAATCTTACAGTAGTGATACAGCCAGTTTAAGTGTTTTTCTGTATGAATTGATCCCGTTTTCAGACTATACAGTACTACGACCGCTCGTATTTCACACTCTTAATACAAAATGTCATAGTATGTCAGTAGCTAGAATTCCTTTTTGGCTATAACGCATCGGCTATAATGCACTTATCAAATCAACGAACTAAAGAAAAGGACCGCCGTTTTGTGCTTTAGTAACTTCATCTCTGAAGTCTATCGTAGACGTCGTTTTGTCATTAACTATTGTTCGGTTTAAGTTTTCAGGAAACAATTTCAACAAGAATATGGGGGAATACTGGGTTAGGTTTTTTTAAGGATAAATAATATCCTGATGAAGAAAATATTTTTTTTATTTAGGTATGTTATAAAAACTATAACATTTCGGATTGCACTCGTTTATTACGCGAATGATTAATGAATATAAAGCCCTCGTAAAACATATCCAATCGTGCAATAAACTTGTGCAAACTGAAACGCCAGATTAACGGACATGTGTGGTACAGCTGTATTACCGGAACTGTCTGACGGATTATGGGTAATTGTTGTGCTGTATTACCGGAACTGTCTGACGGATGATGGGTACTTATTGCGGTGTATAACCATAATTATATTTCGGATGATAGGTAATTATTGTGTTGTATTACCGGAACTGTCTGACGGATGATGGGAACTTATTGTGGTGTATAACCATAATTATATTACGGATGATAGGAGATTGTTGTGCTGTATTACCGGAACTGTCTGACGGATGATGTGTTCTTATTGTGGTGTATAACCATAATTATATTTCGGATGATAGGTAATTATTGTGTTGTATTACCGGAACTGTCTGACGGATGACGGGTAATTATTGTGTTGTATTATCATAACTATATTACGGATGATGGGTTATTATTGTGTTATATTACCGGAACTGTCTGACGGATGAACGGTAATAATAATACTTTATTACCGTAACCATTTGCCGGATGATATATTACAATTGTGGTGTATGGTTGGAGTGCATGTATATCTTGGAGACCTACGCTCTCTGAATGATGAAAGATAAGACTTCCTCTCATTATTGTTGTTTGTTTATATTCGTTTATTATGATATATATTTACGGGTTTACCATCAAGACGTATATATATATCTCCTGTACTGTACATCAAAGATCTTCAGCATTTTTTGCCCGCCGTGTATATCAGGAACAATAACGATCATCATTCAATTTAAATCACTTTTCTGTTTCTTAATCATGGGTACAACTCAATTCTACCGACATCAGTACCTTTATATACTGTAATTATGTACGGATTCAGTCGTATACACAAAACTTTGGGAAACAAACATTATCTCACAAAATTAGATCTGATGTACAGTGCACGATAGATTCCATGTAAGTGTTTATCAACAAAAAAGACACCAGTCGAATTTTATTGCATTAAATTTAATTGAATTACTGAAAAAATGGTTTTGTTTGATCAGGAAAGTTAAAGTGAACTGTTCGCATCAGTTGACTGGCAAGTGATGTTATAATTAAAGCATTACTTACGTGTATCGCACAGCAGGGGCGTAGCTGGGATACAAATCTTGTGTAGGCACTTGCGCAATTTACTGAAAAATGAGCTGGGTTTTTTTTTTTTTAGTTTAACGACAGCAGTTTTCAAGTTTAATACAATTAATTGATTAGTGTACCATTGCGTTTTATGATACAAGATACAGAAAGTATGAAATTACATATGAATGAGTGGCTATGATTTAATGTTAGGATTGTAGCAGGACATTTCAACTCATTTTCACTGACGACAATATTTTATGAAATGATTTTAAAATAGAATAATCACTGATTTTTAACCAAAAATCTATAAACTAAATTTAAATTCTTATTGGTAGGAGAGTGGTTCTTAAACAAAATTTGAGAATACCGAACGCGTAAACGAAGTGTGAACTCAAAATCGATAAAACGGAAACATTTGAACAAAAGCATAGAGACGATTGAAACAAATACAATGAAAATTACGTCCATAAAGCATGAACTGGGGTAGTGACAACAAAACCACACTCAGGAGCATCGACCTTCATATCACACACACGTGCCAATAGTCTTCATTAAGCCGCATCTTTGAAAAACACGTGTTGTAACTTTGTCCGTCAGCAGCCTACATCTGGAATATCATGATGAAGTATTGAACTTATGCTATTTGCAACAAACTCTTGAATACAGACCGAATCAACATGGGAAAGTAGGAGTATTACTGTCAAGAAAGAGAAATATCACAATTAGGAAAATCAAAATAGTCGCGCTTATCGAAGCCTGGACTTAAGAGGCCTCTTTTCATTTTGATATAAGTAAAGATCTTAGAAAGTGACTGGGGTAGAAGAGCCTGTAGTGTCCTTAATTCCAAGCTCGGGAGGGTATATAAGATCGACGCGGTCAATATAATTCTTGTTATTTACAGACAGCAATTGTCCTGATTGATACATTTTGTCTCGTTTATGAAAACAAAAAAGTCGGCCAGAGGAGGGGGGGGGGGGGGGGGGCCGGCACAGTTTCTCCTCATAGGAATGGCTACTGATGAAAGTCTTGCTCCTGGACTACTGGGATACTGGACTACTGGACTACTGTACTACTGGACTACTGGCCTACTGGACTACTGTACTACTGGACTACTGGCCTACTGGACTACTGTACTACTGGACTACTGGCCTACTGGACTACTGGGCTACTGGACTAGTGGGGTACTGGCCTACTGGACTACTGGACTACTGCACTACTGGGCTCCTGGGCTACTGGACTACTGGACTACTGGCCTACTGGACTACTGGACTACTGCACTACTGGGCTCCTGGGCTACTGGACTACTGCACTACTGGGCTCCTGGGCTACTGGACTACTGTACTACTGGACTACTGGCCTACTGGACTACTGGACTACTGTACTACTGGACTACTGGCCTACTGGACTACTGGACTACTGCACTACTGGGCTCCTGGGCTACTGGACTACTGGACTACTGCACTACTGGACTACTGGGCTACTGGACGACTGGACTACTGGGCTACTGGGATACTGGGCTACTGGACTACTCGACTACTGGACTACTGGACTTGATAAAGAAACCAACCAGGAACTCAATTATTCTCACAATTTTATCCTCTGTTTATTTCTTTTACACTTTGTAGTGCTTTTCACAAAATATGCTCCATAATAATTTACAACCATATATTTCTATCGCTGTTTGCCTTTTTTTTTTAGAAAATAAACCTCTCATAACAAGAAAACGAACTAAAGGCGTTCCTTCTCTTCGGTATGAGAAACTGTTGTGAAAAGGGTCGAAAAGTAAAAAAAAAGATTGAAAGAAAAAAAACTTTTTTGGAAGAGGATGTTCAAGAATGATAAAATGTTCTTTTGAAATCATTCCAATTTTCCCACTTACCGAGTATACAGAGTCTCAATACGGCAGTAACCCTGATTAAATGGTACTAGGTTGAGTACCAAGATGAGCCCGCGATAAAACGTTATATACAAGGGTTCTGGTGAAATTCCAGAGTCCAATACAAACGGCGTACAGGTCCGTGTCCTTATCATTAATGGGTATTCGGAAATATTGTAATATAGAAGCGTGATAAGCTAGTATTTCGTCTTTAGAAAAATTGGAAAGTGAACAGGTAGGGTCTCCTTGGTTATTAAGCATGCTTAGTCTGAATAGTCACCTTTTCGTAATCTGCTGGCCTACCTCTGATTCACAGGGACCTGGGCATTTGTTCCATTTATATTTGGACCTAAACTAAGGTGTTCAAAGTCTGTGTACATGGTTTGGGAGTTTGGATCAATTTTCGGTAATAATGCCGCCCCAATGATGATAGTCAGAACCCCTATAAATAACGTTTTATCGCGGGCTTGTTACTCAACCAAGGCTTTAGGCATTTTTACCTTAACCCCAAAATCGTGTAAATTACTCTGAACACCTTAGTTTAGGTCCAAGTATAGCTGTAACAAATTATCAAGTCCCCGTGCTCCGACTGATATCATATGCGTGCCAAATCAGGATAGGGTGGGACATGGGCATTTAAGAATAGCGCCTTATTTTGAGTAGCTTCGGAATACGAGATAGTTTCACTGCGAGGGGAATCCTCTTATTTGGGTCTCTGAACTTTTGATGTCTCAAATTTTCCGTACTACAAACTTGTTCACCGTTGATTGGGGTAATATACTTTCTTTTTATCAGCTTGAAAGTTGTTTTGCACTTATGTGTTATAAGGTCTTTTTGTATGTGGAAAAAACGAGATTTTCCATATTTTGTTTTAGACATATATACAAGACATCATGGATATCATTTCATCTATAATTTTAGTGAAAACAGATAATGAATTTGTTTTTCAACTTTATCAATTATGGAAGACTAAAAATAAAACCTCAACAAATTATATGTCGGCCTACTCAAGCCTAAGGCAGTTACACTACTGTCGTACAGTTTAGTTGTCAACATTATATGGTATACAAGTGTAGCTGTGTTATAGCTAGTGTTTAGTAATATAACATGGTATACAAGTGTAGCTGTGTTTAAGCTAGTGTCTAATAACATAACATGGTATACAAGTATAGCTATATCATAGCTAGTGTCTAGTAACATAACATGGTATACAAGTATAGCTATGTTAAGGCTTGTGTTTAGTAAC
>NW_018408537.1:0-23707 GCF_002113885.1 Mizuhopecten yessoensis
ACTTAGGGAAATACGGGCAGTTTTCCGCCATACCTCTTTGTTCATATAGCACGAAACCAACTCGTACTATCCTTTTCTGCCATTCAGGTAGAGAAAATAACGACGAGCCACAGCCGATGTTCAGTGGGAGAAATGGTGCTGACAGAAAGAGTAAGTTTATACCACCTGAACCTGAGATTTTTAACAGCTATATTTGCACCTAATCTTGGTTGTTCAGAGTAAAGTAACACGGTTGATGGGTTTACTCCTACTGTTCCAGATTTTGTTTTCCCTTTTAGAAAACTTCTATATGCATGCAAAATTCTTCTTTTTCGATGGACATGACCTCCGTTTCACCACATGCTGTTTCGATCAATCAATTTTGTTCGCAATCATACAGACATTTTCCCAAATGGTGGCTCTATGACTGCAAACAAGAGGCCCAGAGGGCCTGTATCGCTCACCTGTTTCTTTTGTTACATGAAACTGACATAAAGGTAACTTCAGACCAAATTAGGTAACTAGAACACAAGACATTTTAACATCTCTTAAACGCTTTTAAAGATATTGTTGTTTGAAATTTGAAATTTTATCTTCGGGCCAGGTGAGCTAAAGATGTAAGAAAAAATATTGCGTGTGTTTTCGGAGGACACGTAGATAATTTCAGTTGAAGGGGAATACATTTTACGTTTTAAAAGAAACCTTATCCATCTGTTAAACGCTATCAGGCATATTTTGTACATCAACTAGAAATGTATTTGTGGTGTGAGGAAGTTTTGCACGTGGAGTCAATCATTCGACATCAAGAGCTTTCATCCATTCCCGTATAAATCATTGGGATGGCTTTTCTTTTTTAAACTTAAAGTTGAACTAAACCCCTTGAATGTGTAGATATTACTCTGAACACCTCAGTTAAGGTCACAATATAGTAGTAAAATTCCTCTAATCCCTAACGATTCACATTGATAGTGTCTGTACGGAACGAATTCTGTGTACTGGACTTTTCTGCGCTTACCACTGNTCCCCAAAGCTATGTTACGCTAGTGCGCGCATCCAACCGTGCACTGTTATGACGCGTCCTCAGGTATTTTTTATACAGGTAGCTATATCGGAATCCCGTGTCTAAGAATAGATTATTGTAAACAGACCACATATTTGGTATTTCGGCATTATTTGTTGGTTTTTAAGCACTTGATATAATTACTATTGCTAGTTGGAGGGTAAAACAATTCATAAACTTCATCAAAAATAGTCTTACCTACAAAGCGTAGCTGTACTGTACACATGTACAGGGATTTGTTGACATGCTTCGATAGAAGTATGTCGCACTAAATAGTAAAGAAATTATTACTAACAAAACTGATAAAACAATAGGTATGTTATTAAAATGAAAACAAAATTTTCCATCGATTTAAAAAACAAAATTGCCTTATGAAGGAAAATGATCACATGCCTAAATATTTTTAAAAAATATATAACTTAAGGAGGATTCGAACCTGCACCGTTTATTTTCTAGTCGCAAGTAACTGCGTTACACATTCGGCTACATAGAACATATAGATATTGGCAATTACAAACTTATTTAACCCGAGAAACACCGGTCGCAGTTTAGAGAAACTTGATCACCTCTGTTTTTCATTATTTTGAGCACTTTCCCAAAGGAGGACCACTTTTCCGTAATACGATTTCATTTTGCAAATTACATCACGTTCACAAAAAGTCCGGGAAACCCCATCACTTTCATAGATATAGTGTATATGGCTATATTTGCAGTATCATATTAGCAATACCTAATTTCTCAGCAGTTTAAAAAATCATATTCAATTGGTTTTGTGTCTTTTGTATGCATTTTTGCTACCCGAAATGTTTTACTCCTTAATTTTTTTCCCCGTTTTCATAAATGCCGACTTAGGGAAATACGGGCAGTTTTCCGCCATACCTCTTTGTTCATATAGCACGAAACCAACTCGTACTATCCTTTTCTGCCATTCAGGTAGAGAAAATAACGACGAGCCACAGCCGATGTTCAGTGGGAGAAATGGTGCTGACAGAAAGAGTAAGTTTATACCACCTGAACCTGAGATTTTTAACAGCTATATTTGCACCTAATCTTGGTTGTTCAGAGTAAAGTAACACGGTTGATGGGTTTACTCCTACTGTTCCAGATTTTGTTTTCCCTTTTAGAAAACTTCTATATGCATGCAAAATTCTTCTTTTTCGATGGACATGACCTCCGTTTCACCACATGCTGTTTCGATCAATCAATTTTGTTCGCAATCATACAGACATTTTCCCAAATGGTGGCTCTATGACTGCAAACAAGAGGCCCAGAGGGCCTGTATCGCTCACCTGTTTCTTTTGTTACATGAAACTGACATAAAGGTAACTTCAGACCAAATTAGGTAACTAGAACACAAGACATTTTAACATCTCTTAAACGCTTTTAAAGATATTGTTGTTTGAAATTTGAAATTTTATCTTCGGGCCAGGTGAGCTAAAGATGTAAGAAAAAATATTGCGTGTGTTTTCGGAGGACACGTAGATAATTTCAGTTGAAGGGGAATACATTTTACGTTTTAAAAGAAACCTTATCCATCTGTTAAACGCTATCAGGCATATTTTGTACATCAACTAGAAATGTATTTGTGGTGTGAGGAAGTTTTGCACGTGGAGTCAATCATTCGACATCAAGAGCTTTCATCCATTCCCGTATAAATCATTGGGATGGCTTTTCTTTTTTAAACTTAAAGTTGAACTAAACCCCTTGAATGTGTAGATATTACTCTGAACACCTCAGTTAAGGTCACAATATAGTAGTAAAATTCCTCTAATCCCTAACGATTCACATTGATAGTGTCTGTACGGAACGAATTCTGTGTACTGGACTTTTCTGCGCTTACCACTGGTCAAATCTAAAGTGTTCTGAATCGTATGTATAATACAACGAAAAGGGCAGGCAACTTATAAAACCGTGAAAATGTAACAGATAAATACCATTCAAATAATATTTTATGTAAACCAAACCAGAATAAATCAAGGCTACGATCATCCTCGTGATCCGACAGTCCACCAGCAGTGTCAAAAAGCTTATTACATAACATAATAACTAGAAATATGAAGAAAGTACAATGTATGATACATTGTTCTATTTTGAGATGGAATTATGTAACAATGGAACCGTCAGCCTTATTTGTCTGCATATTCAACATCACTAAATATATATAGCATTACACTGATTTCTTAGATTTAATAGGGGACAGTTTTCAAAATTTAGGTGCGTACTATATATAAAATGTTTAATGATGTAGCATTATTCTGGGGGTAATCGTAGCGTTTTAGTTTAATTAACCAATGTTTTGACGGGTGTGAACACAGTCCTAGTGCTTTTATTTGTTCTATTCACAAAAAATATTTATGAAGGAAGTCGTATTAATACTATGCCTGATCTACGTCTGCAGGAAAACAGGGACCCAGTGGTGACCGGGATCAGGGAGATGAATCCAAGCCTAGCAATGAGAAACGGATCAAAGGTAAGTATGTTTTTTGTAATTTTAACAAAGTACAAAAACAATTATGCCAGGACAGAATGCCAGAATTTTCTTCAAATGGAGGAGTGCTCCAAATAATTTACGTACATTTTATTCTTAAAGGAGTTACTTGACCAGGAGACACTGAATGGCCCTAACTATAACTGTTTCTAGAAGATTACGGTTCATTACACTCTAGTGGTATATTTCACCTTATTAATACATGAGGTTTCTGCCATACATAAAGGATCTTACATTAGTGCCAATGTCATATCAAATTATTGAATGAGTTAATAAGTTCAATATATGGACACAAATGTAAGATCATATCTATCACAAAACACAACCAGAACACAACTATGTGTTATCAGCCGAATCATGTTATTAGTCCCCTTCCATCTGATAATCCCTTTACCGCGGGGTCACTAAATTCCACCTTACCGAAAATTCGACCTTATCATCTTTTTCGTTCTTAAACATAAATGAAAATATTCAATTATCAACAGTGTTATGTTGCTCAAAGTAAAGAACCAACTGTATTATTTTATTTTCTATTTAACCTGAAAGAATCATGCACTTCAATTCAANTGACCTGTTCACTACTTATATATAAATTAAATGCCAACACTACAGAATGATCAGCTGTAATATGACTTCTGACATTTTCTCTCTATAGTTGTTGATGAAGAAGACCGTCCTTATCAGTTTAGAAAACAGATGGACAATACCCACGACGCAAGAATAATTGACGTGTGGACGCGTGCAAGACACGCTGTTGGACGCATCAGAGGGCCACTTTACACCGGAACAGGGATAAGAGTTGGTACCAAGTACATTCTCACCGCCTACCATGTCGCTGCAGACATAACAAGTAAGTTAGTATGAACGATGATTCTACTTCGAGCTTTTCAGGCTTAAAACAATTTCCCTTGTCAAGATGTTCGTAGCTTTTTTTGCCAATATATTGGCAACTTATTTTGAGGAATTGCAATTTATAGTTCCTTGATGGCAACAATTGTAAAGGTCCTGCAGTTTTCTTTTTATTTCCATTTTCAATAATCAAACTTCGAACTACCATAGTTCTGTAAAACGTATCGCAAAGTGTGAATTTCGTTGAATACTTCATAAGCTTAAACCAAAGTTTTACTAAAGTGATAGTGGTAATAAGACAGTAGCATTCTGTGATGCGTGCTATATTTTTTGCCTGAATAAATGGCCTTGAATTACATTCAAGGTCACAGGAATCAAATATATAAAACGTTTAAACAACTCCTGAATAACCAGGAGGCCCAGTGTGTTGAAAGTTGATCAGTTTGTACCTTGCATGGAGTGCTATAAAGTATTTTCAAATAAATGACCTTGACCTACTTCCAAGGTCACAGGGTTCAAATATATAGAAACCTTGAAACAACTATGTATGCATAACCAGGAGGCCCTTGGTATATTTTTATATTTGACATTGTAGGGTAGTATAGTGTAAGATTTCCTGCAGCAAATTGCCTTGACCAACTTTAAAGGTCACAGAGGTCAAATGTGTAAAAACCTTCCTCCTAATAACAAAGAGTGCCAGGGTGATGATAGTTGGCCGATAGCATGCTGGGATAGAGAAGTACAAAGTTGCATCAAAGAAATGACCTTGACCTGCTTTCAACGTCACATGGGTCAGGTGTTAAATATTAAAAAATATCAATACTGGAAGCGGAGGGTTATCATGCCAGTAGCATTCTTGGATAAAGGGCTTCTAAATTTGTTTAAATGAATTACCTTTGCCCACCTTCAAGTTCACAAATCATAACTAGAGACCCAGAGGGCCTGAATCGCTCACCTGGATATCTAAGCAATCATGGCAAACTATTTTCCAAATGATATCCAAGGGAATATGCCAGACTCCAATGCCAATTCTTGTAGTATGTCTGTATTAGATTTTTAATGCCCAGCAATTTAATGTATGGTTATGGGTTGGGGATCTCACCTGTTTCCAAGCTGGGACTTAAAAACTAGATCCCTAGGGTTGTGGCCAGACACCAGGATCAAATCTAATATCAAGACTGCATTCGTCTCCTTTTGTCCAGCACTTGTATTTATAGTCTTGGGGTGGGGATCTCAACTGTTTCAAAGTTATGACCTAGGGGTTAAGTCTGCAAGTATGGGGCAGACCCTAAGGCCATCCTGGAAGCATATGTGCATTCATCTCTTTATACTCAGCAATTGTATCTCAACTGTTTCCAAGCTGTGACTACGAAACACGGTCCCTAGGGGTTCGGTCAGACCCCAGGGTCTATTCTAATACCATGACTACTTTTGTCTCTTTTTGCCAAGCATTTGTATATATAGTTCTGGGTTGGGGATCTCAACCATTTCAAAGTTATGCCCCATGGACTATGTCTCAAAGGGTGGGGCCAGACCCTAGGCCATCCTGGAAGCAAATGCGCATGCTTCTCTTTATACTCCACAGTTGTATATATGGTTATACCGTGGGGATATCAACCATCTCCAAGTAATAAACTTGTTTTGGCCCCACCACTTAGCACGGGGAGGGGTGGGTCAGCCCCACCATTTGTACAATTTTGAATCCCTGCCTCTCATAAATGCTTCTGACCAAATATGATCAATATCCATGGCATAATTCTACAGCAGAAGTCGTTAATAGCAATATAGCCAAATTGCCCCCTTTTGGACCCTCCCCTCAGCCCTCTGGGGGGTCACCCCAACCATTTGTACAATTTTGAATCTCCACTACCGAGGGATGCTTCCAGTCAAATATGGTTGATATCTATTTCTTAGTTCCAGAGAAGAAGTCGCTTAAATCAATATAGCACAATTGCCCCCTTTTGGCTCCGCCACTCAGGTCCCTGGGGAGGGCGGACCCACGGTTTATAAACGATTGGTTCACCTTCGCTCATGGATGCTTCACACCAAATATGGAACAAATCCTTTTATTCCTACAGAAGAAGAAGGATTTTAAAGAATTTGCTATGTTTCCCATATTTGGCCTCAGGCCCCAGGGGGGCCAGACCCACGTTTTGTACAAAATTGGTACCCCTTCTACCAAAGATGCTTCAGACCAAATATGGAACAAATCCTTTCATTCCTGCAGAAGAAGGATTTTAAAGAATTTGCTATATTTCCCCTATTTGGCCCCGCCCCTAAGCCCCCAGGGGGGCCAGACTCACCATTTATACAAAATTTGTTCCCCTTCCCCTAAGGATGCTTTTGACCAAATGGTCAAAATCTGCTCAGTCATTTATGACCAGTAGCGATTTTTAGGAAAGTTGACGGACGACGGACGTCGGACGACTGACGCCGCGCCATGGCATAAGCTTACTTGCCCTTGGGCAGGTGAGCTAAAAAAGGTTTGTAAGATTGATGATATAAATGTTGATTGTTTTTAATTTTTTTATCTTATGTTTCCTTGTAACTAGCACATAAAAGAAACATCTTTTGTTTTGGTCCTGATTACACTTGTACCTCTTCATAAATTATACAAGCTGACACAAAATGCTGGAAAAAATGTCTCGAGCATTCTTGCGAAAATCAAATCAATCGTTGTAAACAGTGGGCTTGGCCCTTCTTTATGACATATGACCGTGGCCAATTTGGGTCGATATTTTTAAACAAAATGGACCAGGAATGGCTCCCAAAAGTGCAGCAGGACAGGGCTCAATAGAGGCAACCAGATTTTTTTTTCAATTGCTCCTTTAGTTCACATTGAGAAATCTTAATCGTGCAGTCGGGAACATTTGAAAGTCAAGGTCAAGGCGACTCAATACATGGAAATATTTGCAAAATTGCATTTGTTGAAAACATCAAATATGTTATAAATAAATGTTCGCAAACATATATCAGATCCAAGGAGGATCTACGCGCCCACCATCATACCATCATTAGGAGCCTTTATGTGAAATTTGGGAAAGATCTCGGCGTACATTCTGAGGAATAGCGCTAACAAACTTCATCTTTCAAAATTTAAGGTGGCCGTTTGTCGTTTTTCAATCTTTCCTTATATTCGATATTCATATCTCAGGACCAGGGAAAACCTTATTGTGAAATTTGAGAAAGATCCCTCAAGTACTTTTTGAGAAATAGCGCAAACAAGAAAGTACAAGATAGACAGACCAAAGATGAAGGTTGATTTTAATAGCCCACCATCGGATGATGATGTGCTAAAAATACTCTTATATATATCTTATATATACAAATCAATAAAATTATATTTCTTTACAGAACAAAACAAATCTGACGATGTCGACTGGTCAAAGCTTGATTCCAAACAAGTTTGGATCGAGTTCCATTTCCCCAAAAACAGCGCCATTGACAAATTCTACTTTGAACCGGAGCTGATAGCAGGTGACCGGCACCTTGATTTTGCATTTTTAGAATTGAAACCGGTAGCTTTTGAAATCCCAAAACCAATAACAAAGTTTGGGAAACCAGACAACAGTCAATTATTTGCATTGCTTGGTCACCCGGCTAAACCGAAAAGTGAAATAATGCAATTTGATTCCAATATTAAACTTTTTGATCTGAAAAATAGCGAGCGGCGTGAATATATGATAAAAGATGACAAAGAAAAATCTGGATATGAGGGAATCCGGGACGAAGGGAAAGTTCTGTTCGATTGTTGGGTCCAGCGCGGAGCGTCTGGGTCACCCGGAATCGTTATGGGAAACGATGACGAAGAACCAATCTGCACTTTGATGTTGGTGAGAGGATTCCCGAAACAGGCATTCCCAGAAAATGGCGATTTTCCACACGAGAAAATGATTGAGCAGGGTGTAACAATGGAGGCAATTGCTAAGAAAATATGTAGTATGGGAAAGAGCGCCAAAATACTGAAAATAGACATATTTGGTGATCATTTTCCATAACACTGAAAAAAGAATGTGGACTTTCTAGTGCCTTTCTCATTGTGAATCATGTGACCACAATTTGTGACACCCAAATCAGTAAGTTTTCGATAACTATGATTTTTGTATTTTTCTTTGAATCAATACGCTGTCGTAATTTCACTAACAATTGAAACTGCAAAATGCTTTGTACAGTAAAAAGTTACATAGGAAACATAATCTTTTAGAAATCATATCATATATTTTTTGATAAATTCTTTTTAAATCCCTTTTACAATGAAAAAGAGGTTGAAATATTCTTTTATGGGTCCATATTTACTTTTGAAAATTAGGACACAGCACAGTTTGGACATTTGGTAAGATCGGGATACAAAACTGCAGCAGTAGGTGCGAGTTAGATATTCTTTGGGCAGCTAAATACGTTGTATCCATGTTATTGTGTTGGATTTGTAAATAAAGTACATTTATATATTTTACACCTTGTGTTTAATGATTCAATTCATACAAGGAACATTACGAGTCAAATCGAGCCTGGGTTGAACCAATCAATGAAAGGATGATGTAAGAAGATGTCTAGTACATGTAGTCATGACTTGTACATCAGACATTAATGGGTTACTCCTTATGCTTAGCAATACGGCATATCAAAAGGGACGTGAAGACACCAGTGTATATATGAGGCGTGACATACGACAAATAGCATACAAACCAACCTGTTATGGTATACCAAACAATTGTTTAAATTTCAAACAAGTCCTCTAGAAGATGTTAGATCAATCTTATTGTCACCTCCTTGATAAGTCATGTTTAAAAACGCAATAAAAATTGAATTTAGGTATGTACTTTCAATATTTTGAACTGAAAATTTATAAAAAAGCATCACTTTTTGAAGTTAATCTGTAATAAGTCAATAAGGCCAATGTCTCTATAAAAATAGTTTTACGCATAATAACATGTCAACTGCTTTGCCAACAACTGAATGCTACTAAAAGACATATCTAAGTTTACTTATATACGTAGGTCATGGGAAGATTAATTTCTCTTTAACTAGCGAGGTTTCAATTTAGGGTGACTATACCGTCTTTTAGAGGACTTGTTAAACATAAGGCTTAACATTTTGGTCCCTCCCTCTGTCTGTCCAGCCCATGGACTGACAAGCAGCATAGGTGCTCCATGAAGTAAAAGTGCTTTAAAGTCACAAGCCAATATTTATTAATATTCTACACATTTGATGTACACAAAATATCTCAAACATTTCAAATTGTGCTACCATGCCCCAATATAGTTCAGCTTTACATAAGAGTGTGGAAGTCAAAGGTCAAAATGAAGGTCGCGAAGTTGTAAGTGAGGGGGTGGGGTCGTTCAAAGAATATCAATTATTAACTCAGTATGAGGAGTTCACACTGCAAAAAAAAGTTAATATGTTGGGAATCCCACATGCCACACATACCCTCTCCGGAATTTGACCCGGAGCCATTGCACATAGGAGCCTTCCAATGCTATTGGAAAGTTACCTTATATGGTAATAATCATACAAAAAATATTAATCACAAAATTCCTTTATTCATATGAATCTTCTGACATTTTGTTAAAGGCAAAGCTTTCGTGAAATAAATAAAGTTAAATGTATTTATGTAGACATGTTTAACACAACAACACAACGACGGACGATGGACGCTGCACCATGGCATAGCTCACTTGCCATTCGGGCAGGTGAGCTAAAAAAACGAATCATTCACCCCCTTGAGGTGAGATTGGGAATTTCAACCCTCTGGAAAATATTCTAAAGTTATCAAAAACTCAGCAAAACAACTTCAGGATTTCCCTATCTCACCCCAAGGGGTTGAGATATCCTGTTTCTATGATGCGTGATCTACCACCTTAGCATCACAGCGCACATCATGTCCTTCACTTGTTCCTGTTAGGGTGTGTATTGTATTATTAATTGTATAAAACACAGACATATGTAACAATGTCTAGATGCCTGTCTCTGAGGTTGATGTACATGTAAATTCTTTAGAACACAGCCTCACGTTACAATATGTCTTTCTCCGGTGCCTGTTTGTGAGCTATGTACAGAAATCCTATACTGGAAAGCGCACTGACAAGGAAGATGACATCGAACCAGCGATGATAAAAATTAAACTGGAGATCTCCCAGCACTTCTGTAATAATTGACCTGTAACATAAAGTCAGACAAACAACTTTTAGCCATCTTAGTTAAGGAAATTCGCTACATTTCTGTAAAAATAACCTCCTTTTTAAAGATTTCCACCAATAGAAATCTTTTATCAACTGTACTAGTATTATTGACTTCAACTTCAAATTGTGCTACTGCATACAATGACCTAGAAACACAAAATCAATTATTTTTTCATCCACACTCCTTCATTTTCTATGGTTTGTAAACCATCTTAGTTATTGGAAGCTCCTTCATCTGGAGTGCATCCTCAAACGTGTGACCATTTTGCAGATGAAACTAAAAGACTAGTTTGACTTGTTAATGTACATGAAAAAGAATCTTGCAGTCGCATAATGGTAAAACTGACTGGCATTGAAGTCATGTGTTGCTCTTCTGTAATCTTCAAAGGACAGGTATCAGCCCAGCAATTGGTAAGTATCTTTTACACGAGACCCATCACATAGCTAGCCACATGCCTACAATTTAGCTTTGACATACTCCAGGGGTGCAGAGAGGGAAGTGAAGATAACCTCTTGGAGTAACAAGGACCACTTTAAGAAACACTCGGTATCTGATGCATGAATCGCAATGAAGATTTGTTCTAAACTAGCACTTATACTTTGTTGAAACAGAGCTTACTGCAAAAATTTAACATTAACACTGTTACCTGAAAAGTGACACCCAAGTCCCTCTTTATTGATGTCGCAGGCATAATATATTTATGGATTAAAACGGATGTCAAGCCAAAAAAAATATACTGTTTTATGTTATTTATTTATTAACTAGCAGGCGGGGAAATCTATCTCACCTGTATTGAGCTGGCATGTTCATTCTGATGAGGAGGACCGAAGAAACAAAATACATCCCCTGTAAGAAAACATTCAAATTACAGTTATTTATTGAAAATGGTACGGGCATTTCATGTCAAATCAATTCAACGCTGTAAGTCTTCACTAGTAATACATTCCATATAACGGACCGTTTCAGTTGTGCCAACTTGGAATTGGTCTGTTAAAAGTAACAGTGCATTCCTTACATTCCTACACATGCCAATCTAATAATCTCACGGGAAAAATAGACAATTTCTCCAGAATAAATCTCAGCTGTTAAGGTGAAAAAAAAAAATGTAAAACAGTGCAGCTACCATCCAAATTTAAAAGCTCTGGGAGTCTAGACTGAATTTAAGTTGTTATACATAAACCAATATACCATTCAGTGAAAATCTGAAACGAAAACTTTTCACTGGCCACCATATCAAATCCAGCTTGGTACTCTTACATGATGGATTTCCTGGAAAAGCGGTTAATTCTTGTGGAATGTCACATTCCATTTAGGGGGGTGCCTGTTCCGTCGCGGCACAAATGAAACACTCCACTAAATGGAACATGCAACGTGACTAAGGCTGGGGCGCCATCAATTGTTTCATGTGGCAATGTCAATGAATATATGGTTTTATGCCATTATACATTGTTTGTGAGAATAAACACAATGCGACCTGCCTAATCAAACCACCTCTAGTATCGGCTAAGTTCAGATTATACAGGGTTCTTAATACAGGTTTAACTGTATCCTGTAGCCATATTGATTAATATTTTCTTTCAAAGTAAGAGAAGTCTACATTTTACTTATGTATTATATAGATGGATAACAGATTAGATATATGATGTATCAAATGTTGAAACTAACATTTTTCTCTCGTGTCATAGTTCTATTTATAGCTACATATCACTATTGACAACATAGAATGACACTTAAGAATCCTTGCCCCACTGCATTTATTTTTTCCCCCATGAAAGTTCTGCAAGGTATTGTTTACATACCAGAACTGATTTATCAAAACTAATATTTCCAATTTTTAGATCCAGTTTTTGGGAGATGGATCCTTAATATTGAAATCAGACTTACCATTATCATGGCGAGGCAGAGAACTATAATGTTCGACGACTTGCTGCTGGCTATGGCATAGAAAAACTGTAAATAAACCAATGTAAATACTACTGTACATGCTTTGGTAATACAATTTAACTTTGTTTCAGAGTACATATTTTAGAATTGTCATTTCTGTATGACCTCCAGAAAGCGTGTTAGGCAGTGGCCGTCCTGATTACTTGCTCTCTGGACCGTTATCTGTGATAATTTGGGTGACTGATCCCTGCTATGTAACTTCATGTTTCTACGTAATGTACTTAAGTGTACATACAGATATCTAGTGTCATGGTATATACAGTCTTTGGACAAAGGTAGCGGAACAATTTACTATCCGCGATTACATTATACTGACTTCTGTGTAGTGTAAACTGGAACCGTATTAGCAGTTACCGGTAAATTACATAGACAAAAAAGACTATGGTGTAACTATTGATAACAAACTTTCATTCAATGCTCATCTATCTGAAAAAGAAAAAAAAAAGCCAAGGAGCTGATTAGAAAAACAATGGAATATATGGACTGTAATACATAAGACATCATTCAGAATACTGCAACCAAATGCGAAGCCCACATCTAGTGAAACATATAGAGGCAAATGAAAACACCCAGAGAAAAGCCACTGAATTAATACCGGGAACGGAAGACCTGTCCTATCCAGACAGACTTAAACTCTGGCAGCTCCAACATTGACTTACAGACGTGTCAGAGGAGACATTATAGAACATTTTTTAAAATCACAACAGGAAAATATGACCCTGAGGTTACCAATTCAATTTCATCACATGCAATAAGAATACTGCCAGAAGGGGCCATGAGTACAAACAATACAAACATTCCTACAGTAGTTTGTTGTTGTTGAAATGATGATGTGAAAGGTGAATATATAGTACATTAATACAAAAAAATGTTTTTCACCAGTGCCAAGTCCATCAATCAGTTATCACTACAAAGTTTGGGTAAAACTAGAGGAGTGTGTAACACTTGAATGCCCTTTGCCACAGAAAATGTATCTCACTGTTTGACAATTTTCTATAAATAGTAACAGTGACCTTGACCTAGTAAAGGCACCATATTGGACTTCTGATCGACCCGAAAAATAACAACACTTTGTCAGGACCATGAGTCATTCATTCCTAAAAGGTTTCAGTTAAATTGGCCCATTATATATAACTTGACTTTAAGTTTGAAATAGTATTTTTTCCGAAATGGCGGCATTGGCGGCCATATTGGATATCTGATGGACCCGCAAAATTAACGACACTTTGTCAGGACCATGAGTCTTTCATTCCTAAAAGGTTTCAGTTCAATCAACCGATTAGAACTTGACTTTAAGTTTGTAAGAATTTTTTTCAAAATGGCGTCATTAGTGGTCATATTGGATTTCTGAGCGACCCGAAAAATTACAACACCTGGTCAGGGAGATGTCAGTAACATTCCCAGGAAATATAAATAAAATCCTTTTGACAGTATTTCAGCTTAAGTTGAAAATGAAAAATGTTAACGGACGACACACGATGATGGATGCTTGTTTAATCATAGAATTTTTAATATTTATTTACTTATTGCGATCATCTCATCAAGTACTGTTAAATTATTTGAATCTTGTCTCGACCATCACTGAGAAACCAATTGATACACTATAATGATACAGGGAACCAGTTATAATCCCCCTGTAAATAAATATATTGATTGAATATTTATTTCAAAGTTAAGAACACACAAAATGACTTCAATTGGCAATACTTACATTTAATACACACCCGAACTATCTAATCTGTCATTTAGAATAATTATGAGGTGATATGTCCATGATAATGTTGTAATTATTATATAATTATATCTTTGGTGTGGTTTGGTTTAGATTTTTATCTTATTAACAGCTATGGTCACTTAAGGACGTGCAAAGTTTTAATGGTGGAGGAAAGCTGGAGTACCCGGAGAAAAACCATTGACCTGTGGCCAATGCTGACTCTGAATTATATATTTGTTTTCAATTGACAGAGATTACAGCAGAGGATTTTCCAGTCAGAATAAAATCTGTGTATCTGTTTATGGACACCACTTATACTGTTGGAGATCTAGGTCTCACACGTTTGACAACAGGTGCTATTTCTGTTGTCTACTTCCAAGATCAAGTTATCTCAGTCTCGGGCTAAGATTCTGTAACATCCCAACCCCAGCTTACGCCTCAGTTGGGACAACGTTACAGAATCATAGCCCGCGACTGAGATAACCCGATCTCATTCAGTTACAGGTAATAGATTTTATAAATCTTATCCTGACCAGCAGCGTGGATATCTCTGTCAACTAGGGTGCATATAGATACCTATACTACTACATCCAATAATAGTCAAGGGTTGTCCAGTAAGTATACTTACTCTAGTAAGGGTCAGCAGAATAATCAAGGGTTGTCCAGTAAGTATACTTACTCTAGTAAGGGTCAGCAGTAACCCTCGGATAGATGTTATAATTATGATTCCTATGAGAACAAAAGATATCTGCTGTGCCCAAAATGTTACCTGTAAAAAATAAAATCATGGTTTATTCGATATTAAATTCAAGTTTATGAGTCCCATCAAGGTGAAAAACGTTATTTACTTCCTTCTGTCTCCTTTATTTCATTTAAGTAAATCTACGAGAGTAAGAACATGAACGACACATACTGGCATTCATGATGAAGTTAAAACTGATATTGGCTAGAGGGAGAAAAAGTGGATAAACAAAATCCCAATTTTGCTTTCAATTTGAAGATTCCTAAGAGAAAATAGATGATTAAAAAGATTAGTTTATAAAAATACTTGTATAGGAATTTTGTAGTACATGTTGAACACTTATCATTCATGTTTTTCCAATTTTGCCCTCACGATTGATTCAAACCTTCAAACTGAACACAAATTTATTTTTCATCATCAGTTTTCTAAAGATTGAATTTCTTATACTTTCAAACTTTGATGTTTCAAACTTTGCGGGACCATCAAGATAAATTTGAAACATTGAGACTTTGATTCACAAATGTTGAACTTCAAACATCTTTGAAATCTGAATAAGAAGCGACGTGATTGTGAACACAAGGCAAACAGTTCAATTTGAAATCTACCAATATTGTGTTTAATGTATTTCGAAAAGGTATGTTTGCACAGTAATTTACATCTTCAGGAGTTAACGTTCCAAGCCGATTATTTTACTTTGATTTAATAATATAATTGGCAATGTTTTCCTGGCAATTGGACCTTGATTGAAGTTCGAAGCAGCACGAAGTTTGACTTAGAAAAGTTTGATTCATAAATCGAACATCAGCAGTGTTAAACAGTTTGACACATGGAGACATTCAAATCTTTGAAGTTCAATTTATGGAAGTTTGACTGTATTCTGAGTGATAACATGACGGACATTATACCTGAAATATCTGCTACAGTCTGGGCTTGTATTTAAGAAACCATTCTCATGCTCAAGTATGGATTATGTGCTCAAACCAACTTTCTTGTAACTTACTTCATGTCAAACGATCAAAAAGTCAAATGTAAACATTATTTGGATTCAAGTCTCTTCAAAGTTCTTTCAAATCAGTGACAAATTAAAGTTTTATTATTAATTTATAACCGTAACAAGAAAATAAGCTTGAGCACACAATCCCATGCTTTAGCATGAGAACAATTTCATGAATACGGGTCCCAGTGTTTCTTACAGGGTAATGTGTATATATTTCCTTCAATGATCAATAGGAATGCAATGAAAATATCAAATTACAAAGATTTCCCCCCCACCCCCCCGAGGGAGAATGGATACTGTAACTGGATCGTGTCAAACCTAGAACAGCTTTCTGTTATACTTACATCAAATTGTATCCCAAAGAAGTTAACGGCTATTTCTATTCCTCTGGTGATGGGGTCCACTCTGCCCACTCGGTCAAAGATGATGTTGACCGTCGACTGTTAATTAACATCAAAGGTTTTCTCAGCCAATCAGAATCAAAACTGTTCTCAACCAATCAGAATCAAAACTGTTCTCAACCAATCAGAATCAAAACTATTCTCAGCCAATCAGAATCAAAACTGATCTCAACCAATCAGAATCATATCAAGCTAACTTCCATCATGGTTTTACGTTACTTACCAAAATATTTGTTGATACAAAATTTTGCAGATGGTTTGTTGGTCATTTTGAATTTAAGCTACCTAAAAAGTTAATCTTTTCACAATGCTGAAGTTCAGGCCTTAGGGCAAATATGGATTGATTACCTAAATCTGACCAACATGGAAAAATAAAACCTGAATTAAAACATATTTTTGAACTTTTAAATTTTAGATTTTAGTTGCAGACTGCTATTTACTTTCTGAAATTTAGTTGGTCATTAGTTATATGAGTATTTGCTTAACCCTTTAACCACTATATATCATAATGGACTCATCCAGATACTGGAAATACTGGAAATGTTTACATCTGAAATTGTACATTTTCAATATCAAAGTATGTATTAAATTAAAACATAGTTTTAAAGATTTTTTAAAACCAGTTTAAAAAGTGACATTTGTTCAAAATGGCAACGGTTGATCCCTAAAAACTAGGAAATACATGTACAATATAATCATAGGGTACTCACAATGAAGATTTTCCACACACAGTATATCGAAAAAAAATATCCAAGGAAATTAAAATATTTCCCTTTAAATGTCTTTGAATATGCAATCCTCTCCTAAAAAACAAAGAAAAAATGAGTCAGTGTTTTCTATTTTCATATTACACTAAATGTCAATGTAAAACAAGAAAAACTTTTATTCATGAGTACAGAATTATTACTAAACTTTATTCTACTGTGGAAACTTCTGGCAATTTCATTATTTCATTATTTCATTTCATGAGAAAAGTGCTTAAGCAGTGTTCAGGCAAGTTACAAGAAAACTAAAGAATAAGTTTCATAAATCTTGTATGAATGGGGAACAAATTCAAGATCCTTTTAATCACATTTCAGAGCAGACTTCAACCGAGAAATAAAATTTACAGATATGTGATGCAATATATTCATAATCTTTTTGAAAATGATGTAAAAAAATCTCCATTCAACTGCCGAATTTCACCCCAGAAATAAAATGTTCATATGTGATTCGAAATATTCATAAAATTGATTTGAAAAATGATGAAAAAAATCTTCATTTAACTGCCGAATTTCCCCCCAGAAATGAAATCTAAGGCATAGCAGTACATGATGCACTGGTCGTTCACCTTTAACCCAGGTTTGCTTCCCCAATCAGAAGTGAAAAGGAATAGGTCTCCAGCCTCATCATGATCACATCAGATTTCTCTTGTGTAATTTGGTTTCATCCCTCATAAAGACCCCTCCCCCTCTTTCATCCAAGCCAACAAGTGTTATTGATATAAGTTGAGAGATTTTGTTTCGTGCTCGGTCATTGTTATAAAAATAGACAATTTTTTGTGTTTTTATGTTTACTTATATATATAAATATATATAAATCTATCTAAGAGATCCCACTTCACCCTGAGATATACATTTTACCTGTGATATACATATGCAAGACCACACACTTGCGTTTTTCTAACGAATCAGAAAGCACGAGTTTATTGCGCGGACGAATACATTCACGAGTACACGGAGCCATGAGTGAATATATGTCCGCGCAATGAAAGAGTGCTTTCTGATTCGTTAGAAAAACAGAAGTGTGTGGTCTTGCTTATCACATACCTTCCGTATATGGTATAGATTGATACAAAGATTTTATAAACTTTGAAATCTTTTGCAAATACCAGGAACTTTTCAGTTCGTCATGACAAGGGCATTCCCATAAAAAGTAGTTCCGGCTAGTAGGTAAATACAACATTCCGTATTGCACATGTGCAATACAGAACATTGTATTTCATAGTCTGAAAATTGCTTATATTAAACAAGATTCAACAGGTATGTGATATACAAAACTTACCTGTGATATACAAAACTTACCTGTGATATACAAAACTTATACAAAACTTACCTGTGATATACAACACTTACCTGTGATATACAAAACTTACCTGTGATATACAACACTTACCTGTGCATAGTGAAGATCCACACTTTCCAGAAACAACTGTCGGCTGAGTTCTTCTAAAGCTGCTGTATCTTGCTTTAACAAACCAACATCTGGTGATATAAGTTAAGGAATAATTCATGGTTGGTTTTTATTAACAATGACCTTGACCTTAGAAACATTTTAAACCCCTATTGCTCTTCTATAATCTACGGAAACAAACAGACAATGATGACAGGGGGACAGGCGGATGGCACCCACATCTCTGATGCAGGGCCCTAACAAGTATTCATTCCAATTTTCCCTACTGTTAATGATAACCAGATGTATGTCACACATATTTCTCACAAACATCAAAAGTCAAATATGAGATTTGCCCACAGAAAATGTTGCACGTCTTTAACAATAATAAACTCAGAACATACAAAATGCTCAGTCCCTGTCCACCGTCCCCGGTTTTCTGTCTCCTACTGAAGATAAGGATACTTTCTGAAGATCCAGAGGCTGCTGAAGTAACAGTTTTCAGCATGCCCCACAGTCCCCCCTGCTTCTTGTTGACAGTGGCCTGGCGTAGACTGTCTTCCTTCGCCTTTGCAATCCTGTACAGACAATGACGATAAAGGTATTTACATGAGTATTCTGCCATAGAAGTGAATTATCAAAGACACGAAAAACACAAAAACCAAATTAGCTACAATGATATTTTTAAAATAGCGAAAATTTAGATACAAAAACTTTGATATGTCCTTACCATGAATTATGAGATAGAAAGAGAAAGCTACAAGGGAGATAACTCTGACTGTCATATGCTCAGCTAGGCTGAGGTACTACCCCACCAATGAATATAAACATGGTGTGTGCAATTAGATAAATCAATTATTATTTTTTGTATTAAATCTTAATATAGATGGTATTCAATAGAAAAACGTATTAATTTTCTATTAAATAAATTACTTATTTTTAAATATAAACAACAAAATCAAACAAGAGAATCTGTAAGTAAGCTCACAAAACATCCCCCACTTAATCTTATCTAGATATTTCTTGGTGCGCATCCACAACCCCTTCCCTTCCTGATTTTCCCATTTGGGAACATATTTCACCCAAAAAGAATGTCTGCTTGCGCCAGTTGACATTCTGAACCGGAAATAATATCCACACAAAGGTGACAGCGAAAGAAAATAGTCTGTTATAAAAAAATATATATATAATGTTACGAAGAAATATTGTGAGGATAACAACACCATTTTAAGGGTAAACATGCATATGGAAAAGCCAATGACAATAAAATGGTTTTGAAAAAAAATCTTCTACATAGTTTTAATGTTCATGGTAGTAGGTACCTCCACGCAAATCTTCTATCTGTTTATGTTTGTCACAGACCAAGGATGTATGACAAATGATCATTGAGCCTGGAAGTCATTTTGGAAATATGGTATTTAGCTGAATCTTAATGAATGGAGAAATTTATCACATTTTTGCTAGTGAAATATCGGATTTCATTAACTTGATAAAACTGATATTTTTCACACTGTTACAAATTTCAAAAATGATATTTTCAGTGTGAAAATATCGCTTTTTGGTATTGACCACTTATAACAGTATCTTCTATTCGCTGCATTCAAAGGCAACAATTTTTTGTTCAGATTCAAATGAAGCGACGGTAGAACAAGTGGTTGTTATGGTAAATGTTTGGTACACACACTTAAGTGTTTACATAAATATACAATTAACAACAGTTTTATAAGCAATCACACCAGAAAATAGCAGAAAACGTCGGAATTGCGTTGAGTTCAAAATGGTGCGCAGCCTTGTTGTCAAGCGTGACGTCATTAGAATATGGTGCTATTTATTACACTTCTGATTCCTGCCCTTTTTAAATGCCTTACATTTTTCATGTTTTATGCTTTAAAAATGTTATAAATAGAAAATTCAATAGTGTCTTCAGTAATAACAAATATATTCCACTGGTGTGGCTAATATTTTGATATTTTTCACCCGTGTTGCGCACTCGTGAAAAATATCAAAATATTAGTCACACGAGTGAAATATATTTGTTATTACTGAAGACACCAATAAATATCCTCTATATATTAAGGTAGAAGTATATAGATGATAAACAGTTTATCACACAGTATTTTCCACCTTTTCTTTTTGAGAATGATCATATCCATGGTCTGTATAAGTCGTTTCTCTATGGAGAGGATATCAGCATCGGTCACATTTCTGAAAGACAATGTAAAGTGTGTTAAACACATTACCTTATATAAGCCTACACTCAAGGATTAATGTCAAGTCTATAAAGGTATATAAGCTTAAGTTTAGGGATTAAATGTTTTTTGTATGCCTTTACAAAATTATCTTTAACAAGGCCCATCGTTTCCTAGTCTCGGTTATAACATTTTCGAGGACATAAAACGTTTCGCTTTCAATCAATAACCCAAGACCCAAATTTGAGAGTCCAGGGCCCGTATTCATGAAACCGTTCTCATGCTCAAGCATGAATTCTGTGCTCAAACCAGCTTTCTTGTAACTCACTTAAATCATGTAAAACAATCAAGAAGTAAATGTAAACATTGAAAACAGTATTCGGCTTTACTTCTCTTTAAACATTTTCTAAATCTTTGAAAAAATAAGATTTGTTTATCAATTTATAGCTGAAACGAGAAATTAGGCCTAAGCACGTTAATTTGGGATGGGGCCTCCTTGGTCTCTATTTGGGACGAAAATAAACCAATTGGGAGGGAAAATATTTTGGGAATTAGGCATACAATTTGACTAATGGGACCAATGAATGGCCACCAAAAGTCCCCAGAACTCCACTGACAAGGATCCTGACTATTTAGCATTAAATACACAAATTCTATACCTTAAAATAGTGATAATAAGAAAGGCTTATTTTCTTTTTTAGTAAGGACTCTTAGACTTATTATTGAAGCTGGCTTATTTTTAATGTTATTCAGACAGTAAGACATATTGATGGCTTATTCTGAAGTCCTTTTTTCAGAATGGAAAAATATAATATCATACAATGCCTGTTTAATAAAACAATGTTTTTTCTTTCATCAAATTATTACAATATTATTAATAGATCAAGAAATCCGAAAAAGTTCAAACGAACTGGAATGTGGTACCTACCTGAAATCTAAGGCATATTTTCAATTCCTTCAGTGCTAGTCCTATTTTTAGACAGCTTATTTCCTGATATGGCTGACTGCAAGGGATCCTATATATAGCTAGGCTTATTTCAAAGTCAACTTATTTTCAAATCAGGCTTATTATCACAACTTTAGGATATTTTGTGATTAAAGGCCTCTATGTAATACTTTAAAAAGTTGAATGTACTACTGTGTTACCTGATAAAAAGGAACATGGATGTGTAGGGATAGTTGACTGCACCAAACCCTGACAGTAAGGCCATCAAGGTCACTCCGATCACGCCAACACGCCCGATACACTGCTCTATAGAGAATATTCCTGTAACAGAAAACTAAACATCAGGGTGACTCTGATCATGCCAACACGCCCCATACACTGCTCTTTAGAGAATAATCTTGTCACAGAAAAATAAACATCATGGTGACTCCGATCACTCCTACACGCCCGATACACTGCTCTATAGAGAATATTCCTGTAACAGAAAACTTAACATCTGGGTGACTCTGATCAATCCAACACGCCCGATACACTGCTCTATAGAGAATATTCCTGTAACAGAAAACTAAACATCAGGGTGACTCTGATCACGCCAACACGCCCGATACACTGCTCTATAGAGAATATTCCTGTAACTGAAAACTTAACATCAGGGTGACTCTGATCACGCCAAAACGCCCAATACGCTGCTCTATAGAGAATATTCCTGTAACAGAAAAATAAACATCAGGGGGACTCCGATCACTCCAACACACCCGATACACTGCTCTATAGAGAATATTCCTGTAACAGAAAACTTAACACCTGGATGACTCCGATCACCCCAACACGCCCGATACACTGCTCTATCGAGAATATTCCTGTAACAGAAAAATAATCATCAGGGTGACTCTGATCACGCCCGATACACTGCTCTATAGAGAATATTCCTGTAACAGAAAAATAAACATCAGGGTGACTCTGATCACACCAACACGCCCGATACACTGCTCTATGGAGAATATTTTTGTAACAGAAAAATAAACATCAGGGTGACTCTGATCACGCCAACATGCCCGATATGTTGCTCTATAGAGAATATTCCTGTTACAGAAAAATAATCATCAGGGAGCCTCTGATCACGCCCGATACACTGCTCTATAGAGACCATTTCTGTAACAGAAAAATAAACATCATGGTGACTCCGATCGCCCCAACACGCCCGATACACTGCTCTATAGAGAATATTCCTGTAACAGAAAAATAAACATCAGGTTGACTCTGATCACTCCAACAAGCCCCATACACTGCTCTTTAGAGATTTCCTGTTAAAGAAAAATTGTCATCAGGGTGGCTCTGATCAAGCCCAATACACTGCTCTATAGAGAATATTCCTGTAACAGAAAAATAAACATCATGGTGACTCCGATCACCCCAACACGCCCGATACACTGCTCTATAGAGAATATTCCTGTAACAGAAAAATAAACATCAGGGTGACTCTGATCACGCCCTAAACACTGCTCTATAGAGAATATTCCTGTAACAGAAAAATAAACATCAGGGTGACTCCGATCACTCAAACACGCCCGATACACTGCTCTATAGAGAATATTCCTGTAACAGAAAACTTAACATCAGGGTGACTCTGATCACGCCAACACGCCAAATACACTGCTCAATAGAGAATATTCCTGTAACAGAAAAATAATCATCAGGATGACTTTGATCACGCCAAATACACTGCTCTATGGAGAATATTTTTGTAACAGAAAAATAAACATCACGGTGACTCCAATCACCCCAACACGCCCGATACACTGCTCTATGGAGAATATTTTTGTAACAGAAAAATAAACATCACGGTGACTCCAATCACCCCAACACGCCCGATACACTGCTCTATAGAGAATATTCCTGAAACAGAAAACTTAACATCAGGGTGACTCTGATCACGCCCACACGCCAAATACACTGCTCTATAGAGAATATTCCTGTAACAGAAAAATAAACATCACGGTGACTCCAATCACCCCAACACGCCCGATACACTGCTCTATAGAGAATATTCCTGTAACAGAAAAATAA
>NW_018408537.1:26896-62133 GCF_002113885.1 Mizuhopecten yessoensis
TGCTCTATAGAGAATATTCCTGTAACAGAAAAATAAACATCAGGGTGACTCTGATCACTCCAACACGCCCGATACACTGCTCTATAGAGAATATTCCTGTAACAGAAAAATAAACATCAGGGTGACTCTGATCACTCCAACACGCCCGATACACTGCTCTATAGAAAATATTTCTGTAACAGAAAAATAAACATCAGGGTGACTCTGATAATCATCAGGGTGACTCTGATCACGCCAACACGCCCGATACGTTGCTCTATAGAGAATATTCCTGTAACAGAAAACTTAACATCAGGGTGACTCTGATCACGCCAACATGCCCGATACGTTGCTCTATAGAGAATGTTTCTGTAACAGAAAAATAAACATCAAGTGACTCTAATCACTCCAACACGCCCGATACACTGCTCGATAGAGAATATTCCTGTAACAGAAAAATAATCATCAGGATGACTTTGATCACGCCAAATACACTGCTCTATGGAGAATATTCCTGTAACAGAAAAATAAACATTAGGGTGACTCCGATCACTCAAACACGCCCAATACACTGCTCTATAGAGAATATTCCTGTAACAGAAAAATAAACATCAGGGTGAATCTGATCACGCCAACATGCCCGATACGTTGCTCTATAGAGAATGTTTCTGTAACAGAAAAATAAACATCAAGTGACTCTGTTCACTCCAACACGCCCGATACACTGCTCTATAGAAAATTTTCCTGTAACAGAAAAATAATCATCAGGGTGACTCTGATCACACCGACACGCCCGATACACTGCTCTATGGAGAATATTCCTGTAACAGAAAACTTAACATCAGGGTGACTCTGATCACGCCAACACGCCCAATACACTGCTCTATAGAAAATTTTCCTGTAACAGGAAAATAATCATCAGGGTGACTCTGATCACACCAACACGCCCGATACACTGCTCTATAGAGAATATTCCTGTATTAGAAAATCAATATCAGACGGTCTGTGAAATGAACACTGTTGCAAAAACATCCTTTATATGATACTGAGCTTAAAACAAGAGGACTTGATCACTCAACGTTTTTTTATAAATCATACTTGACCTGTCATCTTGGAGTGGGTCAATGTCATCTTAAAGTTTAAAAATTTTGATAGCTCTTAAACAAACCAAGCTGCGGACTAGTACTACAACTCTAAACAAGGATTTAATCAGTTAAAGCTATTTAAACTTTGAGGATATATCTGACCCCTGCAACATTTCAAGTGGGTCAAGGTCGTTTGTTGAAACAATTATGATATTAGCCTAAACCAAAGCGAGCAGCACATCAAATATCTCAACTCCTGGATTTCATGTTCTGCAGAAGATGTCATTCAACTATATAAAATAAAGATTTATGACCAATGGATGAAAAAACAATGTTTTGTACTTACCATGTTTAGGGCTGAGGATGGGAAATGGGTCACCAATCTTCCAGAAGAAATAGAGAAACGCCAGCCAGGAGGCAACAGTCAGCATTCCGATCACATGTCTCTTCTGGGGCACTAGCAGAGGAGTTCAGGATTGATATAGAAATGTATGTACACAACAGAGGAGTTCAGGATTAATATAGAAAAGTATGTACACAACAGAGGAGTTCAGGATTGATATAGAAATGTATGTACACAACAGAGGAGTTCAGGTATTAATATAGAAATGTATGTACACAACAGAGGAGTTCAGGATTAATATATAGAAATGTATGTACACAACTGAGGAGTTCAGGATTAATATAGAAATTTATGTACACAACAGAGGAGTTCAGGATTAATATAGAAATGTATGTACGCAACAGAGGAGTTTAGGATTATTATAGAAATGTATGTACACAACAGAGGAGTTCAGGATTATTATGTATGTATCGGTACTCAACATTAAGAAGTACCAATAACTATAGTATCATTTTTTTGGAAACTTCGTAATTCATTGATAGAAATTAACTACATAATTCATTGATAGAAATTAACTTAACTTCATAATTCATGGATAGAAATTAACTTCATAATTCATTGATAGAAATTAATTTAGGCAGTTCAATAAAATTTGAGATACTAATGACAATGTACGGCTTACCTAGCCTTAGGTTACCAATAATGAAATAAGCAATGTAAAATGGTAGAACCGCAATCAGCACAAACAGGATGGCGTACAGTCCAAGCTTCCAGTGGAAATATCTCGAACTGCAATGAAAATTGTTTTAGAAAAGAAAGTTGCAGTCTCCAGAATATGTGACATGGTTAAAACCCTGTTTTTGTTTGAACAGACATCATACATTATCGTGTAGATTAATCCAAAGGTCTAATAAATAAAATACCTGTCATAATGTGTCTGATATAAGTACTGGTATGTTAGTCATCTATATAGACCAGCATGTCATCAATACACAATGGTTACCTTGTGTCATAATGTGTCTGATATATAGTATGTTAGACATCTATATAGACCAGCATGTCATCAATACACAATGGTTACCTTGTGTCATAATGTGTCTGATATATAGTATGTTAGACATCTATATAGACCAGCATGTCATCAATACACAATGGTTACCTTGTGTCATAATGTGTCTGATATATAGTATGTTAGACATCTATATAGACCAGCATGTCATCAATACACAATGGTTACCTTGTGTCATAATGTGTCTGATATATAGTATGTTAGACATCTATATAGACCAGCATGTCATCAATACACAATGGTTACCTTGTGTCATAATGTGTCTGATATAAGTACTGGTATGTTATACAGCATGTCAACTGATACACAATGGTTACCTTGCGTCCATGAATCCCAGAATCTCAAAGATGATCAGCTCAAACATGGTACAGGACAAAGAGAAAGTCACAGAGAACACGAGGAGGACGACTGAGTGGTGCACCTGGGGACATAAATATTTTAATATATAAGTTATCAATATAAAATAGTGACAGGCAATTGGTATAAAATCATAATTGATAATTGGTATGTAAGCATGACAATATCTATAGTAACTCAATTCTAAAAAGAATGCCATACCTTACAGAACTTTAATGAAAAATACTGTATACATGTGCAGTTGAACTTTCACCTTCTTCGCTTTTCTTAATAATTAGGGCAAATGTATCATAACTGTTAACAGTGAATATGAGTACATAACATGCGACATATAGTAAGTGTTTGTCAAAGGCAAAATTATCACTGGGCGTATACAGATTTACAGAGTGAAGGGTAAATATTGGACTGGGCAAAAGTTTCCCAGTTTACAGTAAACGAAATGAACAAACAAACAAACAAACAAATCACCAACAGTATCCTGTGAGTAACATGCCAAGGAAGAGACCAGGATTGGAACTCTGAATTAATGTTCATCACAAATGCTCTAACCAACCGACCTACCATCAGCAAAAGTTCAATGGCTTGTTTGTCTGTTGCTTGAGTGTTTTTTTCATCCTTTTCACAACCAAGACAGTAACAGGGTTGTAGTGCAGACCACCGATGGCTCAGTTTTACCACAGTTAAACAGGGACAGAGCCTACTGTACATGTATGTATGGAAACTATATTAAAGTGGAATTCTCCTGTGTTTTTGCCTGTCGTTGGATAGGAATTCTGAATAGCTGCAGCATACCAGTGGGATACACTGAATGACAACAAGTTAAGTCTGTTTCCCAAACCCACACTACAGTGGAATGACATCTAAATAAATGACTGACATCATTGTCAAAATGTTTATTAACATTGCCCAGTAAAAAAGCAGGGATAATCCTAGAGGGGGTCATTGGGCCGTTGACCACTCAAAACTGAAATTAACCCCTTCATGTTCCAATCTTCTTTAAATTTTACATAGAATTCCCCTCTTAATTTTGAATCAATGATATCGACTAAAAATTGCTAAAAATGGCCCACTGCTCTCATATCCCAGGATTTCCCCTGAAAAAGGCAGTATTTTGATAAAGGGAGATAATCCGGCAGTCCTTTTATGTAATACCATTGAACATTCAACAATCTCTAAATTTTGTACAAATACTTAGACACAAATGCTGACATTTTATTTAAGTATAATTACCTCATAGTCTCTAAACAACTTCTTTATGAAAAAGACCCAGCCACCACCGAAAAACAGTATCTGCAATCAAAAAATAAAAGAATTCAGATGGAACAGATATCATAACTGAAGCAGAACTGGACTGGGTCGATCGTTGGCGACCTGAGGTAGCTCAATTGGTAGATTGTCCGTGTACAGTTTGTAGGGTCCAGGGTCCGCATCCCAGTCTGCCCTTGCCTTTCTCCTGTTCATAACATCATAGTATATGTAAAAATTATATATATATATACATGTATTTGTAATGTTGGAACCACTGACTGTCTATTGTAAAGATGGCTGTTAAATACAGTGAACATAATTTGATCTATTTCCGTGATATTATGACAGTATAATTAAGAATATGAAACATTGGAGAAATTGATGTAAGAGAAAGCAATTGAATTGATTGTCAGATGAAAGTAAAAGAATGAAAGACAGACTGTTGAGGACGAGGTGTTATTGTGAGAGAATGTAGGAATGGTGGTGTTGATGAAGAAAGGACAGGAAGCAAACTTTAGAGCAGTGAAAAGAGCAAGGGAGGTTTGTATCATTAGATATAACTGATAGTACAGACTGAAGCCTCGGAACCTTCATGGGCAAGTGGACATTTGACCACCTGATGCTGTCCATCTCATGAGGTTAAATCCCACCTTTATCAAATAGTTGACCAATAGAAATGTTAGTTATAGTTAATTTGCATGTTAGATATTTTCTAAGTTTTTATGTAGAATGGATATATATATAGAGAGAGAGATGTTAAACAAGAGGCCCAGACACCCAGTATCCCTCACCTGAATATGTTTAAAATAATTGGTATGAAGTAAAGATATAGCACTCCATGGTAGGTGCTGTAAGTACATATGAAATTTCAGAAAGATCCATCCAGTGCTTGAGATATAGCAAGCAAACTTCAAACATAGCCCCACCCCTAGGCCCCTATACCCACCGTTTATACAAAATTGAGTCCACTTGACCCAAGGATGATCCTGATGGTTGAAGAAAGATTTTAAAGGTTTTACCTCTATTTCTCCTATTGGGCCCGCCCTTCTGCCCCCTGGGAGACCACACCCACTGCTTATATACAAAATTGAGTCCCCTTGGCCAAAGGATGCTCCAGACTAAATTAGGATAAAATCCTTAATCCCTATGGTAGAAGAAAGATTTTAAAGGTTTTACCTCTATTTCCCCCATTGGGCCCCGCCTCTATGCCTCCAGGAGGGCCATACACACCATTTATACAAAATTTGTTCCCCTTCCCCCAAGGATGCTCCAGACCAAATCTAGTAAAAATCTAGAAGAGATGACGGACGACGGACGCTGTGGTATGGCATAAGCTCGCCATAGTACCATGGTCCTTTGGACCAGGTGAGCTATAAACAATGATCATCCTAGCTTTGCAACAGGGTTTCCCTTTCAGCAGACTGGGAAGCTGGGGATATCTTAAGTTTGATCCTCGGTATAAGCACACTATTCTCTTCTTTTTACCTTTTGTCTATTTGGTGACAAGGAGTTAGTTGCGATAATGTAGCTGCTGACGACGAGACCATTTATATATTGCGTCGTCAGAGCTATGAATCGGTCATATACTGACTAAGGGAGCAAAATCAAAAGTGTACAATCTGTAAGATTACATATAGTTCACGCCTCATATGAGTATAATGCCCATATGTTAAAATAAGAAATCTTAAAATAACTGTGAAGCTGTGATAATGTAGCTTCTGATGAAGAGACATTTTTTAAGGGGCAGAGGAGATACGTATTAATATTAGTACTAGAGGCCGGGTATAAATATTAGTACTAGAGGCCGGGTTTAAATATTAGTACTTACTTGGTCTGAGTGAGAATCTGGGTTTTTGTGTAAGAACATTTAATAAGGATGAAGTACATAATATGACAGGTTTCAATTGTATAGATATATATGTGTAGTATAACCACAGGTACTAGCCTTGTCTGTCAATACACCTTATAATATAATCAGGTGTATTGACAGACGAGGCTAGTACCTGTGGTAGAGGAACAGTGCCGTCGCTGGGCCTCGAACCTGCGACTCTTGGCTCTCCAGCCAAATGCTCTACCGCTGAGCTAATTATAAAGGGAAATACCGTACAGCTAACGTTTGTAAGTCAAGCTAAGAGGGATCAAATTAGCACCGAGCTTGGGGTTGCAGGTCGCGTGATCAACGGAAATGGGTTGCTATCGATGTCCCTTCCTCATATTTCTTAGAAGTGTATTTCGGACACCAGTGCACGAGATAATGACACCAGGTGTACACATATGTCTCGTGTGCTTACATTTGTCTTATACGTATAGTAACATTTGACTATTAGTCAGATCTGTTAGTTGTGCCGGTGCAACATTTTTTAGATTCAGATAACATTTACGTTGATCAAGTTCCTAAACTAAACAACGCTTGCTTGTTTACGTTTCCTACCTGCGAGAAGACAATCAGCAACGAATCGACGAGGAAGGACATCTCTAAGATTAAGACCGTCCGTTACTTTAGAAGCAATTTATTATAAGACGTCAAAATCGATCATATATTAGTCCTTCCAACGTCAACATCTACACGTGTGGAAACCCTCCATGCCTTTCGGGTTCTGACACAACTTAATTTTTCGTAGAAATCCCGCGCTGAAAATAGAAAGGTTTCAAATGGACTAGAAATACACCGGTCCTTCTGATTGGACATATTTTCCTAGATCAGTTTACTAATTATTTATCACTTTCTTCATGTTCGCAATGATAAGATTAAATTAATAATAGTGCTGAAATTCATAGCATGTATCTTCAGCTTGCAGATGTATTCAAATGAGAAAATAAAATCTTTCTGATGAGTTTAAGAAGGAAATCCCAAAGAAGGAAATTTCCCCCGGTAGCCAATCAACGCTTAGATAAGAAATCGTCTTCGGTCGCAGGAAAACCCCCATGCACTTGTCGGCCATTGATCGGAATGATGTGAAACATCCGTAAACAATGTCTGCCGAACGAAGCTTTCTTACGGCTAAAGCAAAAGAAAACAACGACTGTTATCAGAGATAGATTAAGTATTGGTTCATGTTGATACGCAAAAGCATTACCAACAACTTTTGTTCGCACAGAGACTGGTCTTATTGAAATTGCGTTGTGGAAACTTCGACGTTTGGTGATCCGCAAAGATTTGCACATGCCGTGCATTTTAGGCCGGCACCGTATCAAACTGTACCATGACTGTTGAACAGCCTGCACTTCACCAACGCTGTCATACACAGGTATTTCTTGATCTCTTCCTAATTAATCAAGAGTATTCAAATTCGACAGATTGAATAGAATGAAAAGGTTTCATAATTCTTGACTATATATTTTAGCGAAAGTCGAAATGGAATTTAGGATGAGTTTAGACGATAAGAATCTAGCATTCTTCAGTAATCTGTTTATAACATTTACCAAATATCTATGCCTTTGTCTTAAACTTTCTCGAGAAGAATTCATAAAAACAAATATCTTGACACAAAAAATGTAATGCCAAGTGCATCATTGGCATTGCCAAAGTTGCTGCAGTACTGCACAGACCCAACTGTCTGGGCACTCCACAAATTAAATTCTGTCAGCTTTTAAATTTGTATCAGCACACACAAAGTGCAAGAATATTTGAGTGGTTTCAGCAGTATATCGGAAGATACTGCTGATATACGATATAGATGTGACCTAATCAGCGGGCACATATATGAAAATAATGTTTTCTGCATAATTTGCATGTACCTATCAGTAAAGTACATTTGAATGTACATTATTAAAGATCCAATCCTTGCATACTTCAATGGGCATACCCATAGATTTTCTTTTGAGGTAAATCGGTTATTTATTTAAAGCCATCCTTATTATCAACAACAGTGGAGTCTAGGTGTTCAATTGTTCAAAATTTTGCACCTGAGCTACACCATTTTGTAGGTTATGCAAATTAGTTTACACGGTAGTGTAGATCATCTGCATAAAGATATTTAATTAACTAAAATCATTCTGCATTCCATTTTAGGATATTTTGGACCTCTAGTTATTTCTTCTATCTAAACTACTCTACTCTAAACCTGAAAATATTTTGATACTATAATGATAGGCATATATCAGTCACACTAGAAATAAGAAATCTTGTGGAAAATTGGTCTCATATGAACCCTTGGCTCCACATGTTAATTTAACAGTTTTACTGATTTAACTATTAGTGACCCCATGGGGTAATGTATACTTCTTCTCTAGAAAGCAGTATCTTCCCCTTATACTTTCTTACAACTGGCTAGAGTGCTTCACTATTTCCTTCTCCATGAAATCTCACTCAGAGACTTGACAATAGAAAACACTGTAATTGATATGATGCAGCCATGACCACCCAATGTAATGCGCAAGAGGGCACATCACCCATCGAGCTGCTCACTGTCTCCCGTTTGATGTTTTTAAGCTACATACATGAAGAAGTCCCAGCATTATGCTTCATTGCTGGAAATGCTATATCTTGAAACAGCTGCAGTGAGGCAGTATTTCCCCTTTTTATTCCTTGGCTGCTACAGTTTGGTCACAGGAAGTTGTACTCCTGCTGTCTTTCATCATGAAGAAGAGTGTGCAATTTCATATTTCATAATGTTAATATACACCCCTCAGTAGCCTGCAGGTTGATTTTGAAAAGCCCAACCTATACTTTTCATATAGTAAATACTGAAAAAGTTCACAAGCCTCAATATTCAATTCACTTCAAAAGTATTTTATTTACGGTACATAGATATATATAATACAAACATGTAAGTTGTTTATATTAAATTAGATGCTAGTACAGAAATGACAAAAGAATCAGACAACAGGCTGAGTCTATATATATCAGTCTTCTATTCCGGTAGTAGTAGAATGTTGTTAGTCTCCCTTGAGGTCTCACACACATGCTTGACAACATAAAATCTTTGTACTAGATCCAAGTGTATGACTAGTCGAATTGTACACCCCTGTTGAGATTATAATAAAATTAAACTTGTATTACTAGTTCCAAACTTCCATCTGATTAATATGAAACTTCTTTCTTTAAACCTTGTTAAAGAATGATGTATTTTTTTTTATACTCATCTGTTTTTTGTAACTAAATAAAACTTTTTCAGACATAGTTATGGATACTAAGCTGTTAATTTAATTGAAACATGAGAACACTTTTTAAAAAATGTATTCATAATACCGGTATTTATGATAAAATTCAGCTTTTACATGTTGTTGAATTTCCAAAGTTTTTTTTATATCAAATACAAAAGTGAATCCTTTTTAAATTAATGTAATTTTTTTCTTTCAGCCAAAAAGTGCAGAAGAAAACTATGTGTATGCCCAGATCAAGGAAATAACGGGCATAGATGATGAGCGTGTGATCAGAAGAGCTATCACCGCGTGTCAGGACCGGGACGGGAAGTACGAGATTGAGAATGTTGTAACTATGCTGCTCGGTGATGACTTTGTTAATCCAGCTCTAAAGAAAAAGGTAATGAGTCTACAGACAGAATTAAAAAAGGTGATTTGCTTAGAAAAGGTCCCTTTATAATTATTCTCACAGGGCAACTGTCCAGTGTTTTTTTGCTACCTAAATTTTCCAACAGTCTGTTCCTTTATGAATTAGGGGAAAAGTATAGCACTATTTGTACTGAAATTGAGAATATTTTCCTCAGTTTTTGGTTATCTTTGGAAAATAAAACACCTTTTAGCAAGGGGAAAACAGTCTGTATTCGGCAGTAAAATTGAGCAAAAAAATCACAGCTGTCTTGTAGCAATTGTTTACTCCTTAGTGTACATAATAAGTACAGTAATGACTCAAGTTACCACATGTTTCGGAAATCCCTACTTTCAGTGTCTACCTTATCTTTGAATGATTCAATCAGAGCAGTATATATTTGTAACAGAGGTCATTATTTTTTCAATGCCTCTGCTAGGAGTCGAACTTGGGTCCTCTAGCTTACTAGTTATACACTGTACTGAATGATCTAAAGAGAAACTCTCCCTAGCCGAGTCGGTAGGAATCGGCTAGTATTTTACCAGTGTGACATATTGTTGTAAATCAGGACTGTGCATATATAGCAGGGGACGAGAGACTAGTATTGCCTAAATGTGTTCTTAACTCATTCACCCCTGAAGACACATTTGAACTCTTCCAAATTAAAGGTTGGAATAGTTCATTATGAAATTTCAGGGGTGAATGAGTTAAAGCACCCTACCTTGATTGACAGACCTGTGTGGATGCTGTAAGTGATTTACTCTGTAAACGCTGTGCGGGATAGGTACCTATTGCAAATGAGAAAAAAGGAATAAGCAATGCATTTGATGTCAGGGATTTTCCTACCATATTTTTTCCAGGTCCAGTGTTAAATGAATTGGGAATTTTTACGCTGTAAAATTGAAACTGGAGAAAAATGAGGGGAAATAAAAAAAATCATACATTTTCCAGTTTCTGTTAATAAATTTTACTTCTTATCATGAGAAATTGCATTCTTTGATATTGGAATTTATTATTTATTTTTCAATGCATAAGCTTAGGTCTAGTACATCTAGTATAGGCTTGTAAAAATTCTGATAGCCAGAATGTATTTTTACTATTTCATTATACTATATCACATATATACGGTAGTTGTAATATTTGTCCATTTCCTTTAAAAGGAAAACTTTGATTTTGATTTATAAAAGATACTGAATTAGTTACAAAGATTGCTTCTTTGATGGTTAGTATCACTTTCTCGAGTAATACATGTTGTAAATTTGTTTTACTCCAACTTGAATCACGCAGGCGAGACAAAAATAGCAAAGTTTTACAACATCAATACAACGGAAATAACTTGATAACATTCTGATGTATACTTTTGAAATTTAATTTTCAAGGGATTAAAACATATTTTTACTTTTCTTACGGACATGAATGTTTTTACATCTTCCCTCTCCACACTGAGCATATTTAAATCTTGCAAAAATGGCCATCCAATTGGGAATTTTTCAATGGTAAATTGGGAGTTTTAGCAAGATTTTACGAGGGGAAAGGAGCCGTTATTCGCCCCAAATTCTACTGTAGGAAAATCCCTGGATGTATATAAAGTGGAGAACCAGTCCAAAAACAGAAACATAGGTTTATAACTGGACATCAATGTCAACCGGCAGTTATAGTATCGACCAACAGCTCTCACTCCCGGCAAATTGTTACGATTAAAGCTAAAGGCTAGAGCTTTAAAACTTTATATGACTCTCAAACATTTATCCCATAAATGTGTCCACTTTCAGATGGTGATTTTAGATTTTACTTAGTTTAAAAAGAACACGTAGCAGGGTTGAGTGATTCTAACCAGTGTCTGGGTGAATTCTTCATTGTAAGAAATATTATTACATTGGTTCCTCAAGTCTTTACAGTGCTCAGTAAACTTATATTGATAAGCATGGAAGTAATAACAACAGCGTAGACAAGGGAATTGGTCAAACTTTAAACGCTATCAAAGATATAGAGAAATAAACAATTACATATATCACAACATATAACACAGAGATTAACAGTCAGTACGAAACAGTACAACATCACAGAATACATGACAGAATAAAAAACAGCTATTACTTGCATGGCATACTGATGTTAACACATATCCCTCTGGCTGGCTGGTAGCCGAAAGCTGTTTACAGTATAAAGAAGTCATAGTGAAAAATCATCAGAATTGTTCCTGATGAAATTTTTATTTAAATCTTTTTCATTACCATGAGTTCACATGGTTTTGATTCGGGTAAAAAAAAAATCTAAATTGCATAAAGTAAGGAAAGTAGGCTTGTTAAGTGCTGATCAGAAATGTAATTTAGTGTAATTTTGATTTTATAGTCTGGCGTGACAGCAGTACCTTCCATCGTTGTACAAGAAGATGCAGCCACTGACTTGAAGTCTGGGACAACCACTGTAGATGCCAGGCCACGCTCTACTCCCGCTGATCGGGAAACCACCACACAGGGGACACAGGAGGCAGGTACACAAGGGGCTACAGCAAGGAAAAGTGGTAAGTTGTTGCGGCGATCAGCTACTAGTTGGAAATTATGATTTCATGTTTAAAGGTAGCTGATTTATCTGATAAATAAGAAAAAGAATTGCCCAGAAAGGCTACCAAAATTTCAAGAAGACCGTAAATTGCAGGTTCTGTATATATATATGTATGCACCACCTAGTGGGTGATACAACTTAGAGTAGGCAGATCCTTTGATTTACATGAAAAGAACTGAACAGCAGCGCAACAGTAATATTGACTGACTTTGAAGACAGGTGTCGCTGCTATGTGATGTACAAAGGACAGGAATCAGTCGAGTGATTGGTGATCAGGGTTTCTTTTACTTGAAACCAATCAAATTGCTAACTTGCCTTCAATTATGCCTTGACATCTTTCAGAGATGCAGATAGCATACATAAATGAGTGTAACCCCTGGAGTATCAAGGATAGTAAAAATGAGGAATGGAACGAAGGATTTGATTTAATTTTGTTATATTAATACAATATTAACGTTGTGGTATAAAAAGTTTCCCTCAATTTGTGATGGTTGATATTCATTTTCAAATTTCTGAGTCAAATTATGATCAGCCACGCACCACTAGTTGATGAACCAACACCAGGTAAATGAAAAGAAATACAATTTGAGTAAACTACCATTCTGAACTATTTCTGGTCAGATTGGTAACTTCATATATATACTTAAATTAATCAGGTCCAGTATACTCTGCCTATAGAGCTATATAGCTATTAAGACCTATATAGCTATATTCACCTATAAATTATAGCTGTATTGAGCTATATTTTCTCAGATTTCAATTTTCATTAAATTAAAGCAAAGTCGCATAAAACAATAAAGTTTATGGTAATGCTGACTACAAAAAGCAAGCAGTTAGATGTTTATTTTCATTTTTCATAAATGTAAAATTTCCGATTTTTTTACATCATTATTTTTTTAAAAAGAATACTTCTATTTAATGTCTTTTGTTATCAACATAATGATAAAATCTTTTTTTTAAAGCGACTTTGTTTCATTTTCCTTAAAAAAGAAAATCACTTGAAAATAGCTCAAAATACCTATTTCAGATAGGTCAATATAGCTATTATAGGTCTTTACAGCTATATAGCTCAATCGGCAGAGTGTACTGGACCTGTTAATTATCATGCGAAAACCCAATGAATTAAAGAAGCTTTGTATAGGATGACAGAAGTTATCCACCATGCTCTGATTGGCTACAGGGAATGTTATAGATCTGACCAATGAGAATGCATCAGGAAGTGACCAGCTGCAAAAAGCCATCGTTGCCAGTCTCCAAGACACCCAAGGAATTCTGGGAGGACAGGTGTCGCGCGAGGAACAGGATATCAGCAGGTATAGAATTGATACTTGTACATTTAAGAAAAATATTTTAGAAGCAGAATTTAATCTAAAGTTATCCATTAATTGATAAATTGTGTGAGCATTTCTCCCTCCGGGTGTGTGTGTGTGTCTGAAACGATTTACCAAATCATATTATTCATATTATTCATATTATATCATGATAGTGTACTTACTTTAGAAAAATCGGTTGTCCACTGTACAATCATACCTAAAACTACTTGAATCATAAAGTGATATATTATGATAGTTCTGTTTTAAACACAATGACAAAACTCTAAATCTAAATCCTTCACTTAAATTCATTGACTTTTCAAACAAGTGTGTGTATCATGGTAAGTATAATTTTGTATTAAGCATTTTACCGCGATACGTGCGGTATCGTGAGGTATGCATATCGTTTTAGCCCTATACAGTGCCGTATTGTAGAAAATCATTCAATGAGTCTCCCTGACTCAAGTAACAAATGGTAGGAAAATGGAGCAGAAAAAAATGTCACAGTAAACAGACCGAGATAAGTATTGCTGTCTTATTGTTATTGGAAGACACAGAATATCCCTGAATCTGCAGGGACCCCAACATTAGTCACCTCATACAATCATGCAGGAGGATACTGCAGGCCACTTCTTTCCCATTCGATCTACTGAGGTAGCGCTTAATTTACAATAGCGAACAACACACCATCACCTGAAATTTATAAATCAGTGTGTTCGAGGAGACTCTGTTAAATATGTACAGTATACCACACTCATGGCAAAAATCAAACAATACTTGGCATGTCTGAGTCATTATTCACTAATATTGGGATTTCTGTTCTTTAGAGTTTTAGAGCAGAGTTTAGCTGAGAGTAAAGCGGGTACCAAGAGGAAGCGAGGAGATATCTGGTTTGTGGATCCGCTGAACCCTCACGAACGGAAGAGACAGGAGGAATGCCCAGTGGGACTAAAAAATGTGGGCAATACCTGCTGGTTTAGTGCTGTCATACAGGTGAGCTAGTAATCTGAAAAATACTTGATTTCCTGTCCTTCACTTACAGATATATGCTGGCAAAATATGCATAATGTTGAATTTAACAGTATTAGAAAATACAGTGTTACCCTGTCAATTAAATGAGGTTGGCCTGTCATTGGGATGAAGATCTCAAAAACATAACAGACATATTCATAAATTTGAATTTATTTAAAAATATGATGAAGCTGTACAGATTCGTTATAACTACATCATTGCCTTGCAAGAAAACTTGTTAGGAATTATTGAATGTACTGGTCAAGGTCACTTCATGGTTCTTGTGAACGTTGAAGATAACTGGACGTTACACTGTAGTTGGACTTCCGAGTCTATTTTGTTGCTGTATAAACCATGGACAATTATAGAAACAATATTCTGACATATATTCTGCTGTGTTATCTGTACTTATTTTTAACACAAAGCATTTATTCCTCTGGGACAGAATTATGTTCTTTCACTTTGACAAAAGCATGTTTATTTTACTTTCGCAAAATAACGGAGTTATAAGTATTTTAACTTTATTGTATTTTCATGTTTTGCAGTCATTATTTCATATACGAAGATTTCGACACCTTGTCTTGAACTTCCATTCACCAAATGAGTCTAGTCAAGGCAATGGAGCAGTAAGTGAAATAAGACATATAAAGGGAAATATATAAAACTGATCTCTGCTGTGTTTACAATTTCTGCTTTATGATGTGAAAACAGTTTAAGTACAAATCAATTAATATAACAAAATATTTTGAAAAAAAAAATTGGAAAAAGGATCAAATGTGTAGAAAATAATAGCAAAATGTGGTTTTTATATCACAGAATAGTATCAGATTTTTTGTACCAATATAGACTTTTCTTGAGAATTGCATACATCTTACTTCAAAACAATTGTAAATCTTAACAGTTAATACTATGCTTATTTCACTGTTAGGAAAAATGGAAATATTTAAAAAGATGATCTTAATCATTTCCTGTATGTATATTCATAAATGTTTTGTTTACAGGAGTCGAGGAATCTACGGTTTATGACCGAGCTGCGCTATCTATTTGGGTTAATGATAGGTTCCCACAAAAAGTATGTGGATCCTTCTAAAGCAGTAGAAATACTGAAGGAAGCTTTTTCATCGTCTCCGTCCTCGTCCGGGGTCGGGGAGAGTCAGCAGGTAAATATAGCTACATCACTGGCGTCTGTGTCATGGGGTTCAACCATTTTTGCTGTAAAAAATAATACTAATTAATGAAGTTATGGTTTAACCTTTCACATCAACATTTGACAAATTTTGTCTGGTGTAAGTCTTCGAAACGTTTTTAACCTGGAGTAACCAGATTTGGTATGGAGGTTTATCATGACATGGCTAGTGGAGTACGAAGTACAAGTGGTATGTCACTGTGACCTATATCCTGAGATAGGTGAACAGCTCAGAAAATAAAGAAATCTAGGGGGACTCTGGATTGCCTTGCAATACTTTGCCTTATTACAAAAGTTATATAATTTAACTAAGTATAATATTGAGGTTCTTATATACCGCTTTATCACAACCTAGGTCGTCTCAAAGCTGTTCACAAATTATTATCCGTGGTAATAGGGCCTTTGCAACCAGTCAATAGCTTTCTCAACTCCCTGGGGAGCATATAGCCGGTGCTGCCATTTAGGCCTTCACAGCTAGCATTCAACAATTCATGCACTGCCCAACCAAGTACTCATTAACAGCTGAGTAGACTGGAACAAGCAGAGTAAAGTATCTTGTTCAAAGATACAACACAGTGCCGTGACTCGTACCCTCTACCCTTCAGTCATGAGCCCGGCGTCCTACCACTAGACTACTGTGCCTCCAATAATTTAATTAATTATAATACTGAGGTTCCTATATACTGCTTCATCACAACCTAGTTTGTAGGTCGTCTCAAAGCGGTTCACACATTATTATCCGTGGTAATAGGGCCTTTGCAACCGGTCAATATCTTTCTCAACTCCCTTTGGACCATACAGGCGGTGCTGCCATTTAGGCCTTCACAGCTAGCATTCAACAATTCAAGCACTGCCCAACCAGGTACAAGTTTATTAACAGCTGAGTAGACTGGAACAAGCGGAGTAAAGTATCTTGTTCAAAGATACAACACAGTACCGTGACGTGACTTGTTCCCCCAACCCTTCAGTCTCGAGTCTGATATCCTACCACTAGACTACCGTGCATCCTACTACTTTTGATGTGTTGGGCTTTGTACTTTGTTCAGATTTTAGATACATTCATGATAACTGACCTGGACACTAAAACTCTTTTCATATCCATAGACTTTTAGACAGCTTAACTGTGAAAAAGGCTCTGATGCCTTAAAAACGACATGCTCCATTTAACAGTTACTTTCAATCACATCTTTCCGTTTCAGCCAGCCTTAATTGTATGCCTGTCCTGCAAACGCTTTTAGATAGTAATTACATGAGCTATTGATCTTATTTTGTTTCTTGTTTCTTCGAATGGTCACGCTTATTGACTAGTTTATCTTGGCTGATATGACCCTAGTTGTTGATGGGCTGTTGAACCAAATCAATCTATTTTCAGTTTTACTTTTTCTTGTACGTTGTTTGGATACAGGAGTTTATACACGAGACTTGACTGTTTTTGTCATTATTACAGGATGTTAGTGAGTTTCAACACAAGCTACTGGAGTGGCTAGAGGATGCCTTTAAGGCAGACACATCATGTCCCTCATCTCCTGAACAGAAAGAGTAAGTACTGCGGACAACAGTGGAGTTCTCTAAACACAGTCATCTTTAAAATTTATTGAGTATAGAAAATATTATACAATATTATTACTGGTAGTTCTGGTGTCTGAAAAATGTTTGAGATATTTTATTGCGTGCTGAAATTTTTTAATTCCTGAAAAGTGATATACAGTAGTGTGTTATTGATCAGGCAATGTGGAATTTGTTATAAACGGTAGAAAGTGACTCATCTGACAACCTAGACCTGTCAATGTATAAGATGTATTGGAAATTGATTATCAGGGAATTTTAAACTTACAGTACTATATAAAAACAATTTTCAGACAAGCAGGAAATCTCCTTTTATATTGGTCAATATTATAAATCGGACAATCAAAATATCACAGTTTAGAATAAAAGATAATTTATCAGACAACCAGAAAATCTCAATGTGTGATAAAAAGTCATTGATTAATTAGTCCATCTCCCCAATGATAGACTTTTTCAGGTTATATTGTACAACCGGGAAAAGTCTGATTTCCTTGTGTTTCATGTACCACAACTTTTGTTTTGTGTTACAGCAGTGCTGAGGGAGATACCAATATGAAAAAGATGAAGAACCCAATGGTGGAGTTGTTTTATGGACAGTATCGAGCCGAGGGTACCAATGAGGGTAAGGGAGGGAGAAGTTTTTTTACAGACAGTATCGAGCCGAGGGTACCAATAAGGGTAAGGGAGGGAGAAGTTGTTTTACAGACAGTATCGAGCCGAGGGTACCAATAAGGGTAAGGGAGGGAGAAGTTGTTTTACATACAGTATCGAGCCGAGGGTACCAATGAGGATAAGGGGGAAGTTGTTTTACGGACAGTATTGAGCTGAGGGTACCAATTAGGGTTAATGGGGAGGGGAGGGGGAGTTGTTTTACGAACAGTATTGAGCTGAGGGTACCAATTAGGGTAAGGGGGAGTCGTTTTACGGAGAGTATCGAGCTGACTTATGAGAGTAATGGGAAGGGGGGGGGGGGGGGGGGGGAGTCTCTTATAATCAGTGTTTGTGTTTCTATTACACATACACAGACACATGTCTTTATAAAATCACTGTTCATAAAAAACTTGCTGTTTTAAGTGAAAATTTCCATGAGAATAAAAGAAGTGAATTAAAAAAGGATATAGAATAAATATTGAAATTAACAACAAAATTTGAAGTTCAGAGGAAAAGGTGGAATAGAGTTGTATCAGGTCTAAATCCGTCAAACTAATGGCTCATTTCAGGAAATTTGATAAGTAATATGTTTAATACTACACTAGTATAGTCTGTTGGTTTTTATCATCAGTAGGTTAAATTACAAAAAACAAAACTCTTTGCTTGATAAAATAGTCAAGAACTATAATCTGATGTTGATGTTCAGGTATTGATTTGTGAAAACAAGGTGAAGTCTCTGAAAAGTGTCTGATCTTACCTATATTTGTCATTTAACTCGTTTCCCATAGGTCACTTACATAGTTGTATATGGTGTTATGTCTCTTCTAAATCTGATATAGTTTAAATGTACACAAGATTTGATTACTAAAGCACACACACACACAAGTGGGGTGCTAGGAGTAATAAACCAAGAGAGACCATGACAGATTAAGTAGTAAATCAGCATTCACTTATGTGTGGAATTTGTTGAAAGGAAAAGTTGAAAATGTGTTTTTCCTTAACAGGTTTCATTTTTCTTTCGAAGTTTTCCATTGTAGAACTGTCATCTGATCATTGGATTTTTTGTTTTTTGTAATTTTAATATTCTCATTCCATAAAGACACTGTTCGTTGAAATTGAAATTCAGGATTTAGAATGTATTTTTTTCTGTTTAATGTACAGGTAAGGGCTTTAGCAATGATGAGACGTTCGGCCAGTTTCCTCTACAGGTGAATGGTTTCCGTGATGTTCACGAAAGTTTGGAGGCCGCCACTGCTCCTGGGGTGATAGAAACCATCAGCAGTAATACTACGCAAACATCTGGGCAGGAGGTAAATATAACAGCCATTTGTCGAATGATGGCAGGAGGTAAATATAACAGCCATTTGTCTAAATATGGCAGGAGGTTATTATGACAGCCATTTGTCCTATGATCGTAGGAGGTATATGTAAGCTGGCACTTGTGGGCAGAAGGTTGGAATGATAGAAATATGGACAAATATCAGAGTCGAATGTAATACATGTATGAAGATAACAAACTTTCTATATTAGTGATGTTGTACAGTTGGTTGGTTGTACAGGGTTTAATGTCCTATTAACAGCTAAGGTTATTTAAGGACATGCCTCCATGTGTGCTGGAGACAGGATATGTTAGTGTGTTTGCCTCCTAGTGATAGCACGGATCTGATGCCGACTTTATAGGGTTATCTAACTGAAATATCATGATGAAGTCACCCAGCACAGAATTCACCCGGTCACATTATACTGACAACGGGTGAACCAGTTGTTGCCATAGCTCTTAATACTGAACGCTAACTGTTGTACAGTCAGACCTGTTTATGCAACCACCTCTATTAAGAGACCACCTGTGTGAGAAGGCCACTTATAATGTTCTCCATTATAGGGATTTTATTTTGAACTGAACCTGTATTAAAAGACCACCATTTGAACTAATACAGGGTTGCCTGCTTGTTAATGTCATAGCTGAACCATGGAAGATAAAATATGTTATCATGATTATATCAGGTTTTGTTTTTACTCATAAATATAACCTAAGCTTTCATCATCTTTCATTTCAGCTCTGGTTTACACGACTGCCACCTGTTTTGACCTTTGAACTGTCTAGATTTCAATTTAATCAGCAATTAGGGCGACCAGAGAAAATCCACAACAAAATAGAATTCCCTCAAGTGATCTATATGGACAGGTAAGACAATCGGTCCTGTTCAATTCAACACAAGGTTTGATCAAATCTATTACCTGTAACTGAGTTACAGTTAATACCTGTAACTGAGTTACAGTTAATACCTGTAACTGAGCGAGATCGGGTTACATCAGTCGAGGGCTAGGATTCTGTAACATAAGGGGTTGAGATGTTACAGAATCTTAGCCCTCGACTGATGTAACCCAATCTCCCTCAGTTACAGGTATTAATTGATACTTTTTTCTTTTCCACTTTTTAGTCCGAAAACTAATCAATTTCGCTGAAATCTACAAGTATCCCATTTGGGACCTCAAATAAATATGGCCTATTCACTGCTAAAAGCTACGAATCAGAACAGAAAAATTGAATATCTTTTGGGTTATAGAGGAAAAACGTGCGACAAAACCATAATATTTATATTTGCTATGTATCTTTCCATTGCAATGAGAAGGCAAATGTTGTTATGAGACTTTAACAACATTTGCTATTGTAATGTCATCAATCTTTTTGTGATGTCATCAATTTTATTGTTGTCAATACTTAATTTGCTGTTCAAACAACTGTTCAAAATAACTATATACCAGGGTAAAGTGTAACTACTCTTATCATAATGTAAATATAGATAATGAATATTTTAGCAAATGTTGTTATGGTCCTATAACACACATTGCTATTGCTGACAAACTTACAGGTTTTAATTGATTTTTTTTCTCTGCAACGTTTTAGTCTGAAAACTATTCAATTTTGCTAAAATCTACAAGTATCCAATCTGGGACCTCAAATAAATATGGCCTGTTCGCTGTTAAAAGCTACGAATCAGATCAGAACAAATTCGGGAAGGCTTTATGTAAGTTTGTCAGCAATAGCAATGTGTGTTATAGGACCGTAACAACATTCGCTAAAACATTCATTGTTTAAGTGAACTGAAAAGAGCTTTTCTCTGTATTCTGTTGATCAATTGATTGACCTTTCTTTTATAGATACATGTGCTGTAACAAAATAGAAACAAGACACAGACGGGAACAAGTCAAAAAGTTACGAGAGGAGTTATCTATTCTAAATACAAAGTTAAACAAGTAAGTATGGCACTAGCTGTTTATCCAGATTTTTCAAATTGTCAAAAATCGAAAATGTATTCAACTTTCTACAGAGATAGTGATTTAACAAGGTATAATAGGCTAGAAATAATGATTGATTAAGGTAATATAGCCCAGAAATAGTGATTGAGTACTATATATAAAGGTAATACAGGCCAGAATAAGTGATTAGGGAATGTATTATAGGCCAGAAACAGTGATTAAGGAATGTGTTATAGGCCAGAAACAGTGATTAAGGAATGTGTTATAGGCCAGAAACAGTGATTAAGGAATGTGTATTATAGGCCAGAAACAGTGATTAAGGAATGTGTTATAGGCCAGAACAGTGATTTATATGAGAAATATATTATAGGCCAGAAATAGTGATTTATATGAGTAATGTATTATAGGCCAGAAACAGTGATTAAGGAATGTATTATAGGCCAGAAACAGTGATTTATATGAGAAATATATTATAGGCCAGAAATAGTGATTTATATGAGTAATGTATTATAGGCCAGAAACAGTGATTTTTTCAGAACTATGACAGAATTAAGCACTCAATAAAGTTTGAAATTCGTTTTAATAATTCATATCTTGTTAATTTATTATTTATTTACTAAAGTATTTGAATACTGGAAGTCTGGGTGTAGGCTTTCATAGAGCATTTAGATAATTATAAGGCATCTACTCTTAAAGATTTATCCATTGTGGATCTAGTAGTTACTTTGAGGTAATTGATATTGCATTAATGACGTCTACTCTTACAGATTTAACCATTATGGGTCAGGTAGCAAGAAGGTTCCCCTACAGGATGTGTTATCCTATGCTTTGGAGTTTGCCCAGAGTAAACCAGACCACATTTCTAGTCTCCCCCAAGATGTGGAAATGGAATCTCCCAAGCCACAAAGGTAAATCATCTTCATCCAGACGGTGTAGTGGAATCTGCCAGGTCCTATTTCACAAGTTTGGCTAATGAGAGCAGAGCTGGTACCTTGCAGTAAATATGTACAGTCAAACGTTGATGTTTCAAACTTCACGGGACCATCTGGAAAATTCAAAACATCCGGATGTCAACTCACGAAGATCCTGTAAATAGGACAGAATGGATTCTTTAAAAATGTGACAAAAAACACACTAAGGCATTTAATTTTAAATATAAATATCAAATTTCTTATCAAATTCATTATTTCTTTGTCAATTAAATTTTGGAAGCCTCTACTGTTAAAATAATCACCGGACATAGTAATGTTATAGTACAGGTGAATATTTCACTTCCATTTAATAGTTGTAATTTTCAATGTTTTCATAAAAAATGGGTCTTGATTATACTTCAAAACAGAGAGAAATTCGACTCATAAAAGTTTGATTAATGAGAAGATTATCAGTGGTGTTATATAAGGGGAAAGTTCTGGACTTTGTTGTAGGTTCAACATATCGAGAAGTTTGATATGTGGAAGTTTGACTGTATCATTGTGATGAACTTTTGTCTTGTGAAACCAACCCTCTTTGAATATAAACTTTTTAAGATAGATCCTGGGGGACTTTTACAGTCAGTAATACACAGACTTTAGTGGTTATTATGTAGTGTGATACACACATTCTTTTTCTAAAGTGATGTACGTAAGTTACAATGTAAGGATACTACCATTTTCATCCACAAATATGCCCATGCGTATATGGAATGTGAAAAAAATAGGGTGTTCTGATTATCAATTATGAGCGAAATTCAATCAAATACACAGATTTCAATTTAGCAATTGTGAAATTCCTTAATCATGAATCGGTTGAAATTATTTCATGTTATTTTCTGTAAATTTCTACTTATCATCCACCCAAATCTTTTCCTTTGCCAGCAGTTATGAGGTACATAATATATTTATTCTTGATGGATTTCTTAAAAGTTTTAATCTAAAAAAAATGGAATCTAATGGACAACTCATGATTTTGCATTTCAAATCACAACACTAAACTGCTTGATTTTAAAAGAAATTAACAAAGTTTGTCGATGCTTATTATTACCGATAATTGTCCATGAAAGGGGTTACAATGATAGATTATGATTTTTCTTCCAAATCCGAACACTAGTAGTGAAAGATTTATTTATTTAGTATGATATTAAAGACTTAATGTCAATATTTTGTAAGTTCTGAAAGGTATTCATCTACATAGTTATTAAAAAACCACTAAATAAAACTGCTAGGATTGAGTTATCTCCCCATTGACTGTTAGCATAAAAGATTTACATTTAGGCGATGGGAAAATATCACGTACTTATATGAAACTAGGTTGAAGTTTTTAGTTATGGAAATGTAGATAATTGTCCTTACTTGTATAATATGATATAATATGTGGAGAACCTAGAGTGGAGGTCCTAAACAAGATTACTCTCCACAGTGATATGAGCATGGCGACTGAATCGTCCCCGGTCAAGTCCCCGGGGACAGATGTGACCATGACCCCTGCGACCCCTCCCCGCCCTCACCGGACGGCAGGAGTAACCTCGAGTCCAGCTCCTCGCCACATCACAGACGGGGAGCTCCAGGTATTACAGGATTGTCTTCACCGCTGGAGGACGGAGGTGGAACAAGACGTGAGGGGTGGGTAACCAATAAAACATGGCCGAGTCTTAGCTCCTGTGGTGTGAGGCATGTCTCTACATAGGCTATCTGACTTCTGAAAACTAAAACTGTAGCTTTTAGGGCTGATGTGCTTTATACTTCATGTACACAACATGGAGACAAAAACTTTTACGGAAAATACGTTTTCAATTTACACAGGTTCGCTTCCTTAAAATTTTGAAAATCAATATTAATTGGGAAAAGAGAATGTAAAATTAATTTCTTGGAAATTCAAGATTTTGATATATTTGTATAATTGCATCTGGTTCAAACTGGCTTCAAGATAATGGACAGTTCAGACTGGAACGAATAAAATATGTTTTAATAGGAATAATAAGGTAATAAATATTGACTATCAAATGACACTCGTGTTAGGTAGGGTATTCATATGTATAGGAATATTCCATAATTTATGGTATGGGGGAGGTGGGAGGCACCTGTGTTATTATATTTTGGGTGGTAGTGTTAAAACTAGATCTGCTTTCCATTCAATATATTCAACAACTTTATATATTTAAGGGTAGTTGGGTCTCAGAAAAAGTGCCTCCAACCCATCCCCTTACAGGAAAAACCCTTATGTTAAATTTACACTTTACAGCAGAAATTATTTATTAAATATTCTATACCTGATTGTGACATCTTCAAAACATAAACTTTTGTGATATTACAGTATTTCATAGCATTTAAAATAAAATCCAAAGTTGTAAGCATTAAGTAGTGTTCCACGCAGAAATATCAGAATATTTCCGTAATTTTTTGTGTCACTTACCAAATAAGTGGGATTCACTGTATAGAGTCGAATCTGAGAAGGACAATGGTAGTTCATGTATTGTTAGATTAGTAGCATCACAGTAGGTTAACACTAGAAATTGAGTAGATAATTTATTAGGTTAGATTATTATTTATTTTTTTGTGATTATCATTTCGGTACATTTTTATTGAACGGTAGGTTTTATAATCATTACATTGTACAATAGATAGGTACAAACAATATGTATTCTTATTACACTAGTACTAAGGTTTTATAATCATTACATCGTACAATAGATAAGTACAAACAATATATATTACACAAGTACTAAGGTTTTATAATCATTACATTGTACAATATATAAATACAAACAATATATATTCTTATTACACAAGTACTAAGATTTTATAATCATTTCATTGTACAATAGACAACTACAAACAGTATATATTCTTATTACACAAGTACTAAGGATTTATAATCATTTCATTGTACAATAGATAAGTACAAACAGTATATATTCTTATTACACAAGTACTAAGGGTTTATAATCATTTCATTGTACAATAGACAAGTACAAACAGTATATATTCTTATTACACAAGTACTAAGATTTTATAATCATTTCATTGTACAATAGATAAGTACAAACAGTATATATTCTTATTACACAAGTACTAAGATTTTATAATCATTTCATTGTACAATAGATAAGTACAAACAGTATATATTCTTATTACACAAGTACTAAGGGTTTATAATCATTTCATTGTACAATAGATAAGTACAAACAGTATATATTCTTATTACACAAGTACCAAGGTTTTATAATCATTACATTGTAAAATAGATAAGTACAAACAATATATATTCTTATTACATAAGTACTAAGGTTTTATAATCATTACATTGTCCACTAGATAAATACAAACAATATATATTCTTATTACACAAGTACTAAGGTTTTATAATCATTTCATTGTACAATAGACAAGTACAAACAGTATATATTCTTATTACACAAGTACTCGCACACAAACACTCATTCTTGTAATATACTTACCTCAATTTAGATTGTGTACATGTATTTTATATGATAGAATCAAATCTATGTATGTTTCAATTGCTTGGCAGTTATATTAATCTGGCAGTTTTCATTTACCGTGGAAAGTGCAAAAATAAAACCACCACAAAAATTGTCTGTTATACAGTATCATATATATGTGGAGAAAACAATTACGGTATGTTGTAATGTATAATACTTAAAATCAGTGTGGCGATTTATATGGAACATTGCATAAAACAACTAGAAAGATTAAGTTCAGAAAGCCATGTACACATTTTGATATCCAAACACATGTAGAGGTTTGTCTTTTATACAAACAGTGTCGTAGAGGGTTTTACTCACTGTGTTGATTTACGTTCTCCCTACAGAGTTACAAGACAACATCAACATCCTGGAGGACAACGTCAACAGGATGTACAGTGACGAGGCCATGCAGCGGGTAAGTTACGAAATGGCCCGAAAGGTTTACAGTGTGTGCAATCGTTGTATAGATTCACGTTTACCTTTACGTTGACAGTACAGCTCCAAGCAGTACTTGTAAAAAATCATATTTATTTTTCTGTTGTCGATACTCATACCAGCTCCAAGCAGTACTTGTAAAGATTCATATTTATTTTTCTGTTGTCGATACTCATACCAGCTCCAAGAAATCCTTGTAAAGATTTATATTAAATTTCTGTTGTCTGTACCCATACAAGCTTCATGCAGCACTTGTAAAAGATTGTATTTAACTTTCCATTGATAGTATTTGTACCAGCGGCCTGCAGTTTTTGTGGAGTTTCCTATTAAACTATCCATTGACAATGGTTCACACATTACATTTCCGTTGACAGTACCCATACCAGCTACATGCAGTCCTAGTGCACGAGGGTCAAGCAGCGTCCGGTCACTACTGGGCCTATATATATAACACAGCCAAGGACAGGTGGCTCAAGTTCAACGACATCACGGTGTCGGAAGCATCCTGGGACGAGCTGGCGAAGGAGAGTGTCGGTGGATACCACAATGCTAGTGCTTACTGTCTCATGTATGTCGACAAGTCACAGTTACAACAGACAGGTGAGGACAAACTAGACTGGAGGTAACCTCAGTTATCTGATACTGCAAGGTTCCACGGGTAAACCTGTTTTATGTATGTCGACAAGTCACATTTACAACAGACAGGTGAGGACACACTCGACTGGGGGTAACCTCGGATATCTGATACTGTAAGGTTCCATGGGTAAACCTGTCTTATGTATGCCAACAAGTCACAGTTACAACAGACGGGTGAGGACAAACTCGACTGGTGGTAACCTCGGTTATCTGATACCGTAAGGTTCCACGGGTAAACCCGTCTTATGTATGTCGACAAGTAACAGTTACAAAAGACAGGTGAGGACAAACTCGGCTGGAGGTAACCTCGGTTATCTGATCCTGTAAGTTTCCACGGGTAATTCTGTCTATGTATGTCAACAATTCACAGTTACAACAGACAGGTGAGGACAAACTAGACTGGAGGTAACCTCAGTTATCTGATACTGCAAGGTTCCACGGGTAAACCTGTCTTATGTATGGCAACAAGTCACAGTTACGAGTGTCGGTGGATACCACAATGCTAGTACTTACTGTCTCATGTATGTCGACAAGTCACAGATACAACAGACAGGTGAGGACACACTCGACTGGGGGTAACCTCGGGTATCTGATACTGTAAGGTTCCCCGGGTAAACCTGTCTTATGTACGTCGACAAGTCACAGTTACAATAGACAGGTGAGGACAAACTCGACTAGGGGTGACCTCGGTTATCTGATTCTGTAAGGTTCCCCGGGTACTTCTGTCTTATGTGTTTCATCAAGTCACAGTTACAACAGACATGTGAGTACAAACTCGACTTGGGGTAACCTCGGTTATCTGATACTGTAAGGCTCCACGGGTAAACCTGTCTTATCAGACACACTTCACAGGGCCAACATTTTGAAAACCTGTCTTATCTGACACTGTACAGCTCCACAAGTAAACCTGTCTTACCAGACACACTTCACAGGGCAAAAATTTTGAAAACCTGTCTTATCTGACACTGTACAGTTCCACAAGTAAACCTGTCTTACCAGACACACTTCACAGGGCAAAAATTTTGAAAACCTGTCTTATCTGACACTGTACAGCTCCACAAGTAAACCTGTCTTATCAGACACACTTCACAGGGCCAACATTTTGAAAACCTGTCTTATCTGACACTGTACAGTTCCACAAGTAAACCTGTCTTACCAGACACACTTCACAGGGCAAACATTATACTGTAAGGTTCCACGGGTCAACCTGTCTTATGTATGTCGAAAAGTAACAATTACAACAGACAGGTGAGGACAAACTTGACTGGGGGTAACCTCGGTTATCAGATACTGTAAGGTTCCACGGGTCAACCTGTCTTATGTATGTCGAAAAGTAACAATTACAACAGACAGGTGAGGACACACTCGACTGGGGGTAACCTCGGATATCTGATACTGTAAGGTTCCACGGGGAAACCTGTCTTATGAATGTCGACAAGTCACAGTTACGACAGACAGGTGAGGACAAACTTGACTGGGGGTAACCTCGGTTAGCTGATACTGTAAGGTTCCACGGCTAATTCTGTCTTATGTATGTCACCAAGTCACAGTTACAACAGACATGTGAGTACAAACTCGACTTGGGGTAACCTCGGTTATCTGATCCTGTAAGTTTCCACGGGTAATTCTGTCTATGTATGTCAACAATTCACAGTTACAACAGACAGGTGACGACAAACTCGACTGGGGGTAACGTCGGTTAACTGATGCTGTAAGGTTCCACGGGTAATTCGGTCTTATGTATGTCGACAAGTTACATATACAACGGACAGGTGAGGACAAACTCGACTAGGGGTGACCTCGGTTATCTGATACTGTAAGGCTCCACGGGTAATTCTGTCTTATTTATGTCAACAAGTCACAGTTACAACAGACAGTTGAGGACAAACTCGACTGGGGGGAACCTCGGTTATCTGATACTGTAAAACTATCCATTGACAATGGTTCACACATTACATTTCCGTTGACAGTGCCCATCCCAGCTACATGCAGTCCTAGTGCACGAGGGTCAAGCAGCGTCCGGTCACTACTGGGCCTATATATATAACACAGCCAAGGAAAGGTGGCTCAAGTTCAACGACATCACGGCGTCGGAAGCATCCTGGGACGAGCTGGCGATGGAGAGTGTCGGTGGATACCACAATGCTAGTGCCTACTGTCTTATGTATGTCGACAAATCACAGTTACAACAGACAGGTGAGGACACACTCGACTGGGGGTAACCTCGGGTATCTGATACTGTAAGGTTCCATGGGTAAACCTGTCTTATGTATGCCAACAAGTCACAGTTACAACAGACAGATGAGGACAAACTCGACTGGGGTTAACCTCGGTTATCTGATACTGTAAAACTATCCATTGACAATGGTTCACACATTACATTTCCGTTGACAGTACCCATACCAGCTACATGCAGTCCTAGTGCACGAGGGTCAAGCAGCGTCCGGTCACTACTGGGCCTATATATATAACACAGCCAAGGACAGGTGGCTCAAGTTCAACGACATCACGGCGTCGGAAGCATCCTGGGACGAGCTGGCGAAGGAGAGTGTCGGGGGATACCACAATGCTAGTGCTTACTGTCTCATGTATGTCGACAAGTCACAGGTACAACAGGCAGGTGAGGACAACCTCGACTGGGGGTAACCTCGGGTATCTGATACTGTAAGGTTCCAAGCGTCATTCTGTCTTATGTATGTCGATAAGTCACAGTTACAACAGACAGGGGAGGACAAACTCGACTGGGGGTGACCTCGGTTATCTGATTCTGTAAGGTTCCCCGGGTACTTCTGTCTTATGTGTTTCATCAAGTCACAGTTACAACAGACGGGTGAGGACAAACTCGACTGGGCGTAACCTCGGTTATCTGATACTGTAAGGTTCCACAGGTAAACCTGTCTTATCAGACACACTTCACAGGGCAAACATTTTGAAAACCTGTCTTATCTGACACTGTACAGTTCCACAAGTAAACCTGTCTTATCAGACACACTTCACAGGGCAAACATTGTGAAAACCTGTCTTATCTGAATCTAATTAAACAAAAGGAAAGCGCAACTCTTGAATCAAGGTTTCCATGACTGTATTGATACTTGCACACAAGTATCAGCAAGTACCTATACAGTTATCGTAGCCTGGATACAGGAGTTACGTTTTTAATTTGCTTTACCATACCAGTAGGTATCTTCCTGAAACCTAGAGGTGAATGTGAACATTCCTTGACACAGGTAGAAAACACAAGTATCAATTAAATCTTAATATCCATTTAGTATCTGTTAACAGGTTCATATCGGTATGTGATGTGATCTTTATTCGCTGATATGTAAAGTCTTTAGGGTGGCAATAACATTGGTCAATACCAGAATGAAGCATTTAATATATAACATGAGTATGCATGCTACTGTTAGTGAAAGAAATAATATATTACACATCTCATTTTGTTGCCAGGGAAACATATCACACATCTCATTGTGTTGTCAGGGAAATGACATATCACACATCTCATTGTGTTGTCAGGGAAATAACATATCACACATCTCATTGTGTTGTCAAGGAAATATCATATTACACATCTCATTGTGTTGTCGGGGAAATAACATATTACACATCTCATTGTATTGTCAGGGAAATGACATATTACACATCTCATTGTGTTGCCAGGGAAATAAAATATCACCCATCTCATTGTGTTGTCAGGGAAATAAAATATCACACATCTCATTGTGTTGTCAGGGAAATAAAATATCACACATTTCATTGTGTTGCCAGGGAAATAACAGATTACACATCTCATTGTGTTGCCAGGGAAAAAACAGATTACACATCTCATTGTGTTGTCAGGGAAATAAAATATCACCCATCTCATTGTGTTGTCAGGGAAATAAAATGTCACACATCTCATTGTGTTGCCAGGGAAATAACAGATTACACATCTCATTGTGTTGCCAGGGAAAAAACAGATTACACATCTCATTGTGTTGTCAGGGAAATAACATATCACCCATCTCATTGTGTTGCCAGGGAAACAAGATATTACACATCTCATTTTGTTGCCAGGAAAATAATATATCACACATCTCATTGTGTTGCCAGGGAAACAACATATTACACATCTCATTGTGTTGTCAGGGAAATAAAATATCACACATCTCTTTTTGTTGCCAGGGAAACAACATATTACACATATCATTTTGTTGCCAGGAAACAACACATCTCGTTGTGTTGTCAGAAAAAAACATTCACAGCAAAACCTCTTTAATCCTTCTTTAGTTGACAACAGAATAAACAGTTCCCGAGGTTATAGAGTTAAATTTTCAGAGTTTAAGTCAGTAGGTGTTGATATGACTGATCTATTTGTTGAGTGGCCTAGGGTCTCGGCCTAGAAATTTGAAAAAGGAAACTTTGGAATGTTATTTTATATGAAATATATAATATGCCTTTTCTATTTCTCGATTTTGAAAAAAAAAAGATTTCTGTCAACTCCTATGAATTTGTTCTCTGTTCAGATCTGGTGGATATAGAATTGGTAGGCAAGGACCTAGACAGTCTTCCAAAGGACTTGAAGGAATCCGTCATCCTTGACAATAAAAAGTTTGAGGAGGAGATCCTCGACTGGGACAGCGAACAGGCGAGGAAAGCTGCAGGTGAATCGGTAGCTGCGGCAGAACACAAACCAGGTCAGTTGACATTTCCTACAAAAACTTCAGTGGGAAAAAAATACTTTATACTGGGAAATCTTTGCCCAGTCAAACTTCTGCCCTTCATCCATGAAAAAAATATTGCCCGGTGTTAATATCGTCTTTCATATTCAGTAACTATGTATGTTATGTTGTTTATTTATACTCGTTGTAATGATTAATTCGCACTAATTATGGAGGATGAAAAGGCAAAAAGTTAAAAAAAACAGTAAGACTTGAAAAGCATTGTGTAATGTGTCCAGATGAGGGATGTTGAAAAATTGCTGTCAGTGAAATGCACAAGTATTTATTTTGATGGCCGGAATGTTTGAAATTAAAAAAATGACATACATTTCACCATTTGTCAGTAACAGGACCCTGATCTGGTAACAGCCATATGTTGTTTACTGAGGCTAGCGTGGCTGGTTAACTAGATAGATAATTAAACAGATACAATTGCTTTATGATGCATCGTAACACCAGCCTTTTATAGTTCAGTCAGGCTGGGTTTTCCTGCGTCACATGTTACATCTTCGTATTCAGCACATGTGTTAGTATTCTCACCAGAAGTTATGTGGATGGGCCGTTCAGAATCCAATAACTTACTAATCTATATTTGCAGGAGCCAGCACCAGTACGGTAGCCACTCAGACGGCCACAGTGTTCTACCCGGCCGTACATGCGTCACTGTCTGTGGGGGACACTGCCGAGGCTGTAGCTAGTGTGGTAGACCATGAATCATTCAGTGCCAAGGATCCCGAACCAGCGCTTGTCAGAGTAGGTTACAACAGGTTGTTGGGTCATCTTACCAATGTTTCACGTTCTTTCCCTCATAGTGAGGCTGGCTCCCTTATAATGAGGCAGGCTTCCCTTATAGTGAGGTTGGCTTCCCTTATAGTGAGGCGGGCTTCCCTTATAGTGAGGCGGGCTTCCCTTATAGTGAGGTTGGCTTCCCTTATAGTCAGACGGGCTTCCCTTATAGTGAGTAGGGCTTCCCTTATAGTGAGGCGGGCTTTCCTTATAGTGAGGCGGGCTTCCCTTCTGGCAAGGCAGATTTTGTGACTAAATTGTGGATTTTTACATGCAAGCATGAAACTTTGCATTCAATTTTAGAATCAAACACTTTCACTTTGACATGGTTATACACTGTGAAATCATTTCTAGGGTCAAGGTCACTGGTATTTAAAATAGACCGTCGGGCTACGACCAAATCTGGGAATCCAAGTCTAATCTTTTTTAAATCTGACATAGTGATGTACTGTGATATGTAGATGTGCAATAGGGGTTTTAACAGTTTTTAAGGTCAAGTTTGTTTTTGTTTGTTTGATGATCAGGATCATTTTGTTTGATTTTGATTGTTTTGTACTCGAATGATTATGATTGAAATTTGTCTGACAGATAATCATGATTATGATGTAATTTGTCAGACAGATAATCATGATTATGATGTACTTTGTCTGACAGATAATCATGATTATGATGTAATTGTCTGACAGATAATTATGATTATGATTGTAATTTTTGTTTAACAGGTAATAATGATTATGATCTGTCTGACAATGATTTGTTTTACAGGTGATTGAGTCTGAACTGAAGCGAGTGGAACAAGTGGTTAGGAGCCTCCATTCCAAGCTGCCAATGGAAGATCCGCGTTTACAGCACCCTGTGGTGTACCTCACAGCCTGTAGGGCTGATAAGCGAGTTTGTCACAGGATCATGTGTGAACAGGTGGCTTACTGTGGTCTGCTGGACACTGAAGAGAGGTACCATTAGGGGTTTTACTAAAACAAAATATGTCTGTACATTAGAGGGTCAAAGTTAAAGGGAGGTACTGTACAAATTTATATTCAGACTTAATACTCAGGGATTACAGTAGGCCCTAGAGAGTATTTTTTTGACTTTCCAAAATGAGCTTTGACCCTTGGAGGTCAAAGGTCATGTCGATTTGACATGTGTTTTGATCCTCAAAATTCAGGGATAATGTTAATTTACTTCTGAAGTTGTTAAGTGTCAAGGGTCAATAGAAAGCCCTGATATTGTTTTTACAAATATGTGAAACTATCAAAATCTGGAAAGATTGATACCAGAAAGAGATTTTGAAATGAATTTTGAATTAAAACTCTTAATCGTAATTTGGAGTGTAAAATGAGATATATGTACTGAATTTCTATATGATTTTGTATGTGCTGACTTCTGTATTACGTAATTATTTCTGTAGGTACAAAGCTCTGAAGAACACAGCACTACGGATAGACAACATGAGTGATAAATCAGATCGAGACCAGTCACTGGTAAGTCCCTACTACATACAAATCAGATGGGGACCAGTCACTGGTAAATCCTTACCACAAATCAGATTGAGACCAGTCACTGGTAAGTCCCTGCTACATACAAATCAGATGGGGACCAGTCACTGGTAAGTCCCTGCTACATACAAATCAGATGGAGACCAGTCACTAGTAAGTCCCTACCACAAATCAGATCTAGACCAGTCACTAGTAAGTCCCTACTACATACAAATCAGATGGAGACCAGTCACTGGTAAGTCCCTACCACAAATCAGATGGAGACCAGTCACTGGTAAATCCCTACCACAAATCAGATTGAGACCAGTCACTGGTAAGTCCCTACCACAAATCAGGTGGAGACCAGTCACTAGTAAGTCCCTACCACAAATCAGATGGAGACCAGTCACTAGTAAGTCCCTACCACAAATCAGGTGGAGACCAGTCACTAGTAAGTCCCTACCACAAATCAGATGGAGACCAGTCACTAGTAAGTCCCTACCACAAATCAGGTGGAGACCAGTCACTAGTAAGTCCCTACCACAAATCAGATGGAGACCAGTCACTAGTAAGTCCCTACCACAAATCAGGTGGAGACCAGTCACTAGTAAGTCCCTACCACAAATCAGATGGAGACCAGTCACTAGTAAGTCCCTACCACAAATCAGGTGGAGACCAGTCACTAGTAAGTCCCTACCACAAATCAGATGGAGACCAGTCACTAGTAAGTCCCTACCACAAATCAGGTGGAGACCAGTCACTAGTAAGTCCCTACCACAAATCAGATTGAGACCAGTCACTAGTAAGTCCCTACTACATACAAATCAGATTGAGACCAGTCACTAGTAAGTCCCTACCACTTACAAATCATATTGAGACCAGTCACTAGTAAGTCCCTACCACAAATCAGATGGAGACAAGTCACTAGTAAGTCCCTACCACAAAGCAGATTGAGATCAGTCACTGGTAAGTCCCTTCCACAAATCAGATTGAGACCAGTAACTGGTATAAGTCCCTACCACAAATCAGATGGAGACCATTCACTAGTAAGTCCCTACCACAAATCAAATGAAGACCAGTCACTAGTAAGTCCCTCCCACTTACAAATCATATTGAGACCAGTCACTAGTAAGTCCCTCCCACATACAAATCAGATTGAGACCAGTCACTGGTAAGTCCCTACCAGTCACTAGTAAGTCCCTACCACAAATCAGATGGAGACCAGTCACTAGTTAAGTCCCTACCACAAATCAGATTGAGACCAGTCACTGGTATAAGTCCCTACCACAAATCAGATGGAGACCAGTCACTAGTAAGTCCCTACCACAAATCAGATTGAGATCAGTCACTGGTAAGTCCCTTCCACAAATCAGATTGAGACCAGTCACTGGTAAGTCCCTACCACAACTCAGATAGCGACCAGTCACTGGTAAGTCCCTACCACACACAAATCAGATGGAGACCAGTCACTGGTAAGTCCCTACCACAAATCAGATGGAGACCAGTCACTGGTAAGTCCCTTCCACAAATCAGATCAAGACCAGTCACTGGTAAGTCCCTACCACATACAAATCAGATGGAGACCAGTCACTGGTAAGTCCCTACCACATACAAATCAGAT
>NW_018408537.1:64518-89142 GCF_002113885.1 Mizuhopecten yessoensis
CCTACTACATACAAATCAGATAGAGACCAGTCACTGGTAAGTCCCTACCACAAATAAATCTGATTGAGACCAGTCACTGGTAAGTTCCTACCACATACAAATCAGATTGNTCCCTACCACAAACCAGATTGAGGCCAGTCACTGGTAAGTCCCTACCACAAATCAGCTCAAGACCAGTCAATCAGATAGAGACCAGTCACTGGTAAGTCCCTACCACAAATCAGATGGAGACCAGTCACTGGTAAGTCCCTACCACAACTCAGATCAAGACCAGTCACTGTAAGTCCCTACCACAAATCAGCTCAAGACCAGTCACTGGTAAGTCTGGTAAGTCCCTTCCACAAATCAGATTGAGACCAGTCACTGGTAAGCCCCTCCCACAAATCAGATCAAGACCAGTCACTGACAGTCCCTACCACAAATCAGAAAGAGACCAGTCACTGGTAAGCCCCTACCACAAACCAGCTCAAGCCCAGTCACTGGTAAGTCCCTTCCACAAATCAGATTGAGCCCAGTCACTGGTAAGTCCCTACCACAAATCAGATTGAGACCAGTCACTGGTAAGCCCCGACAGCTGACTCCAGGGTTCGTCACTAACACTCTTCTGCTAGTCCTGGACTAGTTCACATCAGCAACGACTAGTGAATCAACTTACCTTACTGGTCCTGTGGACTTAGAAACAAGGATATGTTAATATCACAATATCATTGGACTGCTAACATATCACAATATCATTTGATTGAAAAAGTGGTTAAAATAGAAATGAATTGCATAATAATTGTAAAAAGTTTCCTAAAACTTCACCATGTCTTTATGGCAGAATGTAATTTACAGTCAATTACTGTTTTATGTTACGGGCTGGAGATGTTTATGTACGGAAATCTTGGACTAGTTACATTGATGTAGGACTAGTAAATAATGTATTCAAAGAGTCCTGTGGACTACCTAGTAAAAGTAGTAAGTGTCTAGCCCCGTTAGTCCTGTGACTACCTAGTAAACGTAGTAAGTGTCTAACCCCGTGAGTCCTGTGAACTACCTAGTAAAAGTAGTAAGCGTCTAACCCCGTTAGTCTTGTGGACTACCTAGTAAAAGTAGTAAGTGTCTAGCCCCGTTAGTCCTGTGACTACCTAGTAAACGTAGTAAGTGTCTAACCCCGTTAGCACTGTGGACTACCTAGTAAACGTAGTAAGTGTCTAACCCCGTGAGTCCTGTGAACTACCTAGTAAAAGTAGTAAGTGTCTAACCCCGTTAGTCCTGTGGACTTCCTAGTAAACGTAGTAAGTGTCTAACCCCGTGAGTCCTGTGAACTACCTAGTAAAAGTAGTAAGCGTCTAACCCCGTTAGTCTTGTGGACTACCTAGTAAAAGTAGTAAGTGTCTAGCCCCGTTAGTCCTGTGACTACCTAGTAAACGTAGTAAGTGTCTAACCCCGTTAGTCCTGTGGACTACCTAATAAAAGTAGTAAGTGTCTAACCCCGTTAGCCTGCATTGTACATGACTCAATTGTAGGAATATCAGTTGTTTGTAATCTAAAATGAGATCATAATGACTTTTATATCTGTTGATATCTGAACGAGCTATGAACATGGGATAACATGTTCATGATTTTGACCCAAAATTAGACAATTAAATTCACATTGTATATAAACCCGTTTTCAAACATCATTACTTTTTATGTGTATGAATTGTCACAACCTCGTATGTGCATGCTATTCCACGAAATTATGGTTTAAAAGTTCATTTTTCGTGATTCATTTTTACGCTTGTCATATTATTGTGCGGATCATATTTTAACGATCACGTAATTTACCAACAACATCGCAAAATATCATCACTGCAGAAATATCCTTCTATGCAGCATGTGAACTGGTTGAAACGTTAGCTGTTCCGATGTTCACTGTTTTGATAAAAACACTGTAACCTTGACATTTGTGAACAAATATCAAGTTTCATATTTTATATCATCAAAACTAAAATAATATAGACCTTGATCAGTGTTTGTCATTTTCGTGATTTTTTTTTACAAATTCAGTGACATCTAGTTCTTTAGAACAGATTCCTCATTTGAGAGGCACCAGATTTGACTCTCGTGACAGGTGGCCTGTTCGTTTATGCGGAACAACCGGTTTGACCGTTTATAAAAGTAACAATTTTGGGTATAAATCCTGGCGGACCTGCAAATGTTTTTGCAGGCCTTGCAAGGCTTTGTCAAGGCTCACCTGAAAGCAGCATCAGATTACTAGGTCCGACCTTATGTAATAAATGAACAACTGTGGTCCGACCAGTTTGACTGTTTAAACGAAAACGGCTAGGGTGTATGGTTTGTGATTAAGTGTGTTTCTAATATATTGTTTGTTGCATTTCAGCTTTGGCACGAAAAATATGATAAATTCCGGAAGCTTGTGTACTGGTTTGTTCAAGGTGTTCGATACTACAATGAGGAAAAGTGAGTATACAGACTTCAATGTGCCATCATTAACTTTAAGTTCAACAAAAAGCTCAGTATTATGTAATTTTGTAATTTGAAAATATTAGAAACTATATAAATAATTAAACTTTAATAATAAGGTTTATCCACTGTGACATTGGAATGTAAACAATTACACAAAATTTTCACAACAAATAAGGAAGATAGATTTGACTATCACCCTTGTAACAGGATTCTGTCTATAAAAGAGTATTTATCAAATTTCAATTTTTGATAGCAAATAAATTTCTTGTAAATTTCTCCCAATATGGATTTACAAATTAACAAATATGTGTATCTGAATATATGGAAGATTGTATTGTTGTTTTACTGATAAAATCGACAACTATCAAATTTGAACTCTAATCTAGATTGTTTATGACCTGCAGCTTGTTTGATAATCCCAGCTTATTTAAATTTGTTCAAAATGTAAAAAAAAAAAAAATATGACCTGGGGCCTGTGTTAATTTGGACTAAGATCCAGATTGCTTGAGAACCCTGGTCTCTGCATGGACTAAACTCTAGATTGTTTAAGAACCCCTAGCCTAATTAAAACATTTCAAAATCTAGATTGTTTATGACCTGGGGCCTTTGTAAATTTGGATTGAGGTCATTATTGTTTGCAGTGTCAATTTCAGACCTCTAAATTAACATGAAAGAAACAGTAACAGAATTTATTAGGTCTATGTTGCAGACCTTTTATGTATATGATGAACGTTTCCTTCTGCTTGCAGCTATGAGAAAGCCATGTCATACTTCCTACACATATATGAACATAATCAGAAACTTCTGAGCGAGTTTGGTCCAGAGGGAGGACTTTCTAAGAAGCTTGTGTCGTACTACAGACGACACTGTATGCTGGTAAGATCACATATGACCATGATGTTGTATGTATACCATAAAACAAATCTCCGGTTTTGTATCGTTTTTCAGTGGATTTGTATTTTTAACTCATTCACCCCTGAAAACACATTTGAACTCTTCTTGATCAAAAGTTGGAATAGTTCATTATAAAGTTTTAGGGGTGAATGAGTTAATCATTTAAGCTGAAAAATACTGATTTCTGAAACTTGAATTAAAACCTAATATCTTTTTAAAACAAAGAAATGTCATGAAAATTATTGTTGCATCAAGTTAACCTCAAACAGGTGACATTACATGTCAAAATCTGTGTGATGATTTTGTTACACTGCATAACAGCCTGAGTTCATGATAAAAATGTGTTTGTTCCTGTATATCAACTCTCCCTCATATTTGTCTAACAAAATTACAAACCAAGATGACAATTATCTCCCTTTGACTGTTGGTGGTCATGTGAACAAAACGTTAACAAACCCTATCATGTACGTATTCGGAAATGGAAGTACACTAAGTGTGATAATGGGGGCTGTATATATTGATCTATGTAACAGTTTTGATTAGCTTTCTAAAGGATGATATGAATTCAATGAAAAGAAGGGAAGGGGACAGATTATTCTTGAAACAATGCCTTTGTACTTGATCAATTGATACATTTCATAATAAAATCATATCCGGTGTAGAAGACATTTCTTTCCCCATCTGAAAGTGTCCTCGGGGAAAAAATCAACTAGCCAATTCTTTCCCCGGGAAAGAAATAGGCTAGCTGGTTTTTTCCCCGGGGGAATGAATCAGCTGGTTGATTCTTTCCCCAACTAGTTAATTTTTTTCCCGGGGAAGACATCAGCTAGGTAATTCTCCCTCTCCCCCCTAGTATAGGTTTATTGGGGATATTATTGGTTAGCCAATCCAATATACTCCCCCCCCCCCCCCCCCTCTGTATTAGTTTAAAGGGGGAAATTATTGGCTAGCTGATTCTTCCTCCTCCTCCTCCTACTCCCCCCTCTGTATTTGTAAATAGGGGGGTGGGGGGACATTCACTGTCAAAATCCAAGATAGCCATTTTGTTGATTTAGCCAGTCTCAACCATTAACATGCACAATTAAGGACCAAAAGAAACCTACATAATAATCAAATTTGAGCTAATGGTGGACTAAACATGACAAGTATCGCACAAAAACAGTAAATGAGTCTTATACAACTTTTTCTGCAACTTCCAGACTAAGAAATCCAAATCCAGAATTAACCAAATTAATAAACAGGAAAGGTAGCATGTCAGCCAACCCCTCAAAACTAACATCAGGGGATGGGGGTAGGGGGAATGAATCAGTCAGCTGATAGTTCCCCCCTCCTTTAAAAATCAGTTCTGAGGGTGAAAGAAATCTACTTTCAAATAACCGTACCACCCACAAATCAATGCTAAGTGGGTAAAGAACAGACCAGCCAGTGTAGTTCCCCCTCCCTAAAAATCAATACCAGGGGCAACATCTGCCAGCTAATAGTTTCCCCCTAAAAAAAAAAAAAACAAAGGGAGAAATAACCAACCAGACAATAGTTCCCCCCTCCCTTAAAATCAATACCAAACATTTAAAGAGAGAGGGGAAATCAGCTAGTTGTTATTTTCCCAGGGGTAAGAAACAGCTAGCTATTTTCTTCCCCTGGGGGAAAGAAACTATCTATTTGGGGAAAGAAACAGCTAGCTTTCTTCCCCTGGGGGAAAAACTATCTAGTGGAGGAAAGAAACAGCTAGCTGATACTTTCACCGGGGGAAAAAACTATCTAGTGGGGAAAAAACTATCTAGTGGGGGAAACTTCCAGCAGCAGGGAAAGAATTAGCTGTTACATTCTTCCTGCGGTGGAAAAAACTTTCTAGTGGGGGAAAGAAACAGGTAGCTGAATTTTACCCAGGAGAAACTTTCAGCAGCGGGGAAAGAATTGGCTGTTCCATCGACATGACAATTATCAGTCATAATGGAGCCTGTCCTACCATTACTTCTAGGTCCAAGATTTGGATCTGTTTAGGAGTCTTGTAGCAACCTAACAACCCATTATGAATGTCTGTTTATTATTCCATGTCCAGCAAGTGTCATGGAAAATATCGTTACATCAAGTTAACCTAAAAACAGGTGACATTACATGTCAAACCCTGTGTGATGATTTTGTTACACTACATAACAGTCTGAGTTCATGATAACAATGGGTTTGTTTCTGTATATCAACTCTCCCTCATATTTGGACAATTATCTCCCTTTGACTGTTGGTGATCATGTGAACAAAACGTTAACAAACCCTATCATGTACATAGTCGGACATGGAAGTACACTTAGTGTGATTATGTGGGCTGTATATATTGAACTATGTAACAGTTTTGATTAGCTTTCTAAAGGATGATATGAATTCAATGAAATAGAAGGGAAGGGGGACAGATTATTCTTGAAAAAATGTCTTTGTACTTGATCAATTGATACATTTCATAATAAAATTGTATCCCATGTAGAAGTCGTTTCTTTCCCCATCTGAAAGTTTCCATGGGGAAAAAATAAACTAGCCAATTCTTTCCTCGGGAAAGAAATAAGCTAGCTGTTTCTTTCCCCCCTAGTTAATTTTCCCCCGGGGAAGAAATTAGCGAGCTTTCCCCCCCCCCTTCCTTGTATTGGCTTATGGGGGATATTATTGGCTAGTCAATACTCCCCCCTCTGTATAAGTTAATAGAGGAGAAACTATTGGCTCCCCCCCCTCCTTAAAAAATCTGAGGGGGAAAGAATCTACCTGAAACTAACCCTACCACCCACAAATGAATGCCAAGGGGGTAAAGAACCAACCAACCAATAGTTCCCCCTCCCTAAAAATCAATACCAGGGGCAACATCTGCCAGCTTATAGTTTTCCCCCAAAAAAACAAAACCAAATGGAGAAATAACCAATAAGACAATAGTTCCCCCCTCCCTTAAAATCAATACCAAACATTTAAAGAGAGTGGGGAAATCAGCTAGTTGTTATTTTCCCAAGGGGAAGAATCAGCTAGCTAATTTCTTCCCCCGGGGTAAAAACTATCTAGTGGATGTAAGAAACAGCTAGCTAATTACTTCCCCCGGGGTAAAAACTATCTAGTGGATGGGAGGAAACAGCTTGCTAATTTCTTCCACTGGGGAAAAAACTATCTAGTGGATGTAAGAAACAGCTAGCTAATTTCTTCACCCAGGGGAAAAAACTATCTATTCGGGGAAAGAAACAGCTAGCTATTTTCTTCCCCGGGGGTAAATACTATCTATTTGGGGAAAGAAACAGCTAGCTATTTTCTTCCCCGGGGGTAAATACTATCTATTTGGGGAAAGAAACATCTAGCTAATTTCTTCCCCGGGGGCAAAAACTATCTAGTGGATGGAAGAAACAGCTAGCTAATTTCTTCCCCGGGGGTAAAAACTATCTAGTGGATGGAAGAAACAGCGAGCTAATTTCTTCCACCGAGGGAAAAAAATATCTAGTGGAGGAAAGAAACAGCTAGCTAATTTCTTCCCCCAGGGGAAAAAACTATCTAGTGGATGGGAGGAAACAGCTTGCTAATTTCTTCCCACTGGGGAAAAAACTATCTAGTGGATGGACGAAACAGCTAGCTAATTTCTTCCTGTGGTGGAAAAAACTATCTAGTGGAGGAAAGAAACGGGTAGCTGATTCTTTGCTCAGAGAAACTTTCAGCAAAAGGGAAAAAATTGGCTGTTTCATTGGCATGACAATTATTAGTCATAATGGAGCCAGTCCAGCCATTACTTCTAGAACCATGATTTGGATCTGTTTAGGAGTCTGTTGTAGCAACCTAACAACCCATTATGAACGCCGTTAATTATACCATGTCCAGCAAATGTCATGGAAAATATTGTTACATCAAGTTAACCTAAAAACAGGTGACATTACATGTCAAAATCTGTGTGATGATTTTGTTACACTGCTTAACAGCCCAAGTTCAGGATAAAAATGTGTTTGTTCCTGTATATCAACTCTCCCTCAACTTTGTATAACAAAATTCCAAACCAAGATGACAATTATCTCCCTTTGACTGTTGGTGGTCATGTGAACAAAACGTTAACAATCCCTATCATGTACGTAGTCGGACATGGAAGTACACTAAGTGTGATTATGGGGGCTGTATATACTGAACTATGTAACAGTTTTGATTAGCTTTCTTAAGGATGATATGAACTCAATGATTCTTGAAAAAATGTCTTTGTGCTTGATAAATTGATACACTGTATAATGAAATCATATCCGGCATAGCAATCATGTACATAATGGAACCTGTTCCTTCCATTACTTTTAGGACTAAGATTTGGATCTGTTTAAGAGTCTATTTTAGCAACCTAACAACCCATTATGAATGCCCATTTATTATTTCAGGCCCAGTAACAATCCTTGATTGTTTCCCCAAGAAACTTAACAATATGATGTAGTAAAAATCAATCATTTATTGTTTTCTCCCAAGACTAAACAATATGACGACGTAAAAATCCTTGATTGTTTTTTCCAGAAACTTTACCATATGATGTTGTAACAATTCTTGTTTGTTTTTTCCAGAAACTTAACAATATGATGGCGGCCCGTTTCCAGGACCAGGATGACGTGACGGACACGCTACACGTGATGAACACACAGATGTTGCCATGCCTACAGCCAATGACACACTCCTCCTCACAGGAAGACATGAGTGCCATGGAGGTGGTGCGGGAAAAGTGGTGTGCCTTCCTTGGGCAGGAGATAGGTGGTGAGTTCTAGCGAGGGTAGTGATCGGCAATCGGCTAAAAATCACAATTGATATTCAGTTTGTTATCAGAAGTAGTAAACAGACTGAATATCAGTTGCATAATTGGTTTATGATTGTATCGGACTGATTACCAAAATTAAGTGACAATGGCGGAATTTTGACCAATTACCGGGTAAAGTGTCAAAATAAGGTTCGCCCTTGAAACACCCATTCTTAGGTCCAGGTCAGAAACAGCCCTAAGGTACGAAAAATACTTCAAGGTTCTTGCATTATGAAAGATATCTTGATGATCAATAAATGAATTGATAAAGACCTCCAGCCATACGTATACGGAAACTATTAATATGATTTATGAGGAAATAAAAGGTGTCGTAAGGAAAGGTACAGACACTATTAAGGAATATTATTATCTCTTATTTTGCTCGAGATGTACTCAAAGTAATATTTGGGCTGATTCCGTCTACTGTGGCAAAAACAATTTCTAATGGTTTTATAATCATGTTTACATTTTTCTATTTCACAGCTCGCAAAATTGAGAAGCTCCAAGATTTCATGTCAAAGTTGTTTGATCCGCCGAGCGAGACACGTCCCCCTGCTCTACAGACTGTTCAGATGCAGGATTTACGGGACTTATACAGACAGTATGTAAATGTGATAGACAGCGCTGTCAACAGTGGATCAGTGGAAAAGGCACTTGAGTGTCAGTAACGGTCAACATTGGTCAGTACGGAGGATCAATGGTCAATGTTTGGTCGGCACAGAGGATCATCGGTCAATGTTTGGTTGGCACAGAGGATCAACGGTCAATGTTTGGTCGGCCGGAGGATCAACGGTCAATGTTTGGTCAGTACGGAGGATCAACGGTCAGCATTGGTCAGTACAGAGGATCAACGGTCAACATTGGTCAGTACGGAAGATCAACGGTCAATGTTTGGTCATCACAGAGGATCAACGGTCAATGTTTAGTCAGCACAGAGGATCAATGTTTAGTAGTTGAAACCATTGAAATGTCCTTAGAAAATCATTTGAGTGTTGTCAGAGGCAATAAACAGTTGGCTTGTTATCAATATCAAACCATTGAAGTGTTGTCGCTGATGAAACCATTGAATCATTGCCAGGTTCAGACGGTTCACTGTTGTCACTGATAAACCATTGAATCATTGCCAGGTTCAGACGGTTCACTGTTGTCACTGATAAACCATTGAATCATTGCCAGGTTCAAACGGTTAACTGTTGTCACTGATAAACCATTGAATCATTGCCAGGTTCAGACAGTTAACTGTTGTCACTAATGAACTATCAAAGTATTGTGAGTGGTAAACCTTGAACATGTTTTCAATGGAATACGTTTTAGGAGTGCAAGAACACAATATCAAACCCCAGAAGTCGGCTGCTGGCAAATTGATTGAAAAAAATATCAGTAAACTGAACAAGCAAGATTAAACATGAGATAGCTTAGCCGACTGAGCTATAACTGGAGGCTAGTGATGACAGACCGTTGTTTACCAGCCAACTGAGTTATAACGGGAGGCCAGTGAAGACAGACTGTTGTTTACCAGCCGACTGAGCTATAACAGGAGGCCAGTGAAGACAGACCGTTGTTTACCAGCCGACTGAGCTATAACGGGAGGCCAGTGAAGACAGACCGTTGTTAACCAGCCGACTGAGCCATAACGGGAGACCAGTGAAGACAGACCGTTGTTAACCAGCCGCCTGAGCTATAACGGGAGGCCAGTGATGACAGACCGTTGTTTACCAGCCGACTGGTTTATAACGGGAGGCCTGTGATGACAGACCACTGTTTACCAGCTGACTGAGCTATAATGGGAGGCCAGTGATGACAGACTGTTGTTTACCAGCCAACTGGTTTATAACGGGAGGCCTGTGACGACAGACCACTGTTTACCAGCCGACTGAGCTATAACGGGAGGCCAATGATGACACAACGTTGTTAACCAGCCGACTGAGCTATAACGGGAAGCCTGTGATGACAGACCGTTGTTTACCAGCCGACTGAGTTATAACGGGAGGCCAGTGATGACAGACCGTTGTTTACCAGCCAACTGAGCTATAACGGGAGGCCTGTGACGACAGACCGTTGTTGACCAGTGAGGTGTGACAGCGTCGAATGGATATGTGTGTGATCGTGAGGCGTGACCGTTGGGCAAACCAAACATTGTGATATTTATTATTTATAAGACTATTGTACCAGATAGTACACAACGTATTTACACAACGTTTATTCTTTGATGCAGTGGGATAGAAAGGAGACGAGTTTTAAAAAGTTTGTGTAAAGTTTTTCTTACTGTTATATATACAAGTTTGAAATAGTCACCGACACGAAAACTTGTACCGGCTTAATCTGAAGTTGATACAAGATTAAACTTTTCACAATAAGGCCATACAAAACATATATTTCCTGATCACTCTTTTCCCCCTAATAGTTGTACGGGTAGGTTATTGTCCTAGGAAGTCTTTGTAAAATTGCTCTTCATTTCGTTTTCTTGCAAATAATTTACAGTAAATATAATCAGAAACAAAGCTATGTTTGGTCTGAAGATCATGGTCAAGTAAATTTGACAAGTGTTTACTTAAAACTATGATAAAACCTTGTTAACTCATTCACCCCTGAAGACACATTTGAACTCTTCCAATCCAAAGGTTGGAATAGTTCATTATGAAATTTCAGGGGTGAACGAGTTAATATGCATGACACATTATTTTGCTTAATGCAATCATTTTCAAGGTCCATTTTTCTTTTCTTTTTGGGATTTCAATTTCAACATATTTTATTGACAAAAGAAGTCAACAGGATTGGACATCAGGCATTGCCTATACAAGTCCTCTCCTTATTTTGGGGATTTCATTTGGCAGTCTCGATGAAATGTTTCAAAAAAACGCCCTGATATAAAATATCCTGATCAGAAAGGATGAGACACTTTGATTTGAATGTTTCCGTTAGTGACTTGTTAGGCTAACAAACCTTTGAATCATTAGGTCCTGACACTTTTGGTCAAATTTTCAGAAATTCTACCCAAGATCATTTAACAAATTGGAACTGTACATGGTTTTAATTCGTCTAAGTCACATGCATGCTTACTGGCCTCATATGTAGATTACTCAATTTTTAACCCTTTCACCCCTATGTAACTTTAGTAGACTCTGCCATGCTTTGATCTGGATGAGTCCATTATGGTCTACAGTGGTGAAAGGGTTTAAGAGAAAGGTTTAAATTTTGTCATTTAAGTTCTGAATCACCTTCTGCTCGCTGATCTTCAGTAAGTTGTCATTATTTCAGGAATTGTGTGAGTTTTGATAAATTGTTACATTGTTAAATTAAATATCACTTTACATACGCTCTTGCTTGCTTTAGTAGGAGCATGTGCTTGTCATTATCATAGTGCATGCATGTAGTTGTCAACAATTCCAGTGATCACCAACATTATATAATTTATTTATTTCATTGAAATATTATTGGCGCATCTATAATTACATAGTAATTTAATGGTGGTATGAACATAAAAAAAAAGGACAAAACAAATACCATATGTAACCGCGACACTCCAGGGTTACGCTCACTTTGGCTTTCTGCGCCCCTGGAATATGTCACAGCAAACTCGAAGGCTCAATGTGCACCACCTTGTGGATGAGACAAGAACACTAGTCTGATCGTTTGATGTACAGTCAAAGTATTGCCTACACTATTCAGTTCCATGGAAGTTTTTGAACAGCCAAAATTAAAGTATAGGTAACCATATGTATGTTGAAGGTATAGCATAGAGTTACACTACTGTAGCATGGGCAGGTATTTTAGCCTTAAAATAACAATATCAACTTTCAGTAAAATAGTCCTATTTAAAACTTTATTAGATAATAATGTGTTAACGGTATTTTTTTTCCCATTTTCATTCATCCAAACAGTCTTTGGTTCTACGAAATGATGGGTGAAGAACTTTGGATCATTAATGAAACATGGACAATCAGCATTTTTATCAGTTCTGAAATGAAGCTAGTACTGCCCAAAACAAGCCTTACTGATTAACCAAGGTCTAGACTGATGATTGAGATGTCATTGTACTTCTTACCAATTTGATGCCAAAACTACTCAAACAATTTAGGTGATTTTATGTTGACATTAAATCTTATCAAATTCGACATTAGAAAAGATGTTGAAATTGTAAAATTTAAACTAAGGTTACTGAAATGCTAGCAAAAATTTGTTCAATTGAAAAATTTACAGAAGTTTTTTCCTAAGAATCATTTTGAAGATATACATGTTGATTGAAATGGCTCACTTGCTTGTGTACCTAATGAAAAGCCATACCCTAAGATCTGAGGTTTCTTCGCATTAGGATAGACACATCTAACGATTTGATACATGTCACTTATTTATATTGCTTAACCCTTTCACCCCTAGGTGACTTTAGTAGACTCTACCACTCATTTGTTAGGATGAGTCCATTATGGTCTACAGTGATGAAAGGATTAAAGAACTGGAAAATGTGACCTGTTCTATTTTTACTTATTCTGTGTTCAGAAAAGAAAGCCATACTTCATCTATGACAAATATGATTCATTTTAAGCCTTTATTATATTAATACATTACAGAGTGGAACATTTATCACATTACAGGCCTTCTACTGTTGTTTTATTTATGTCTCTTCCAAATCCTGTTTTTTATTTTTAACCCATATATAAAATATTTACTTTTAAAAGTCAAAATCAGGTGCAAGTCCTACGGCACATCAAATATAATTCAGGCAGTAATGATGTTACTGTTTTTGTACAAATATAACTGTTTTCGTACAAATATAACTTTTTTCGTACAAATATAACTGTTTTTGTACAAATATAACTGTTTTTGTACTAATATAACTGCTGTGTATTAGTTATTAATACATCGGCAAGTATATTAATACAAACAGGGTTACCAGTGGTCTTACAGCTAAAGAGTCCACTGCTGTGATAACAACGCCAAAACTCAGAAAAAAGGTCGCGCCTGTAAGGTAATAGTACCAGTTTCACACAATACTGTTCTTTGACTGAAATAATTTCCTGAATTTCAGTATTTTCCATTGAAAAGTAAATATATTTTATTTTCAAAAAGGATTTGTTTGAGTTTTTGGAAAAACTTAGTTAGGATATTTTTCTTAAATTCTGTTATACTTTCTTAAGGGAAAGTCAAGAGTTCAAGAGTTTTTTAAGATGTTTTCATAAGATTTCAGCATATTGTTGAAGTCAGAGTCTGTTAAAGTATAAAAACTGCTTTTATTTAAATCAAATTTTAATTTATTTAAACCAAACACTTGGGATAATTGATCATGACTCTAAAATCAAAGTTTAGATAGGAAAATACATTCACTGTTGCATAAATATTATTTGGTAAGTGACTGCTAATGTAATCATATAAAGTATAAAACAAAAAAACAAAATAATATTATTATTATGTCTCTGTGATCTTCAAAAATTGTTGAAAAAATGGATCTGGTTTCTATTTTGTCAGTGTTTTAAAATAATGTTTTTATTGTTGTTTTCTTTATCACATGGCAAGCTTGTTGAAATATTCCAAAGTTCTGTTTTAATTAATTCTGGAAATTTCATTTTGATTACAAATAAAATTTGAGAGATGGAATTTGGTTTCCCAAGTGGGTGAATAATCATGAAAGGCTGATTATGTAAAGGACAAGTTAAAAATGAGGCTAAATTTACTTGATCTTGAAAGTAATTCATAATAAAAAAAAATATGGCAGAGAAGTTAAAACATATTTTCATGATAAATAGCAATTGTTTTAAATATTTTTGACAAGATTTTGACTAAGGATTTTATGTTCAGGGTGAGTCCTGTGTTCTTTATTTTTTTGTTAAGACCTAGTTTATTTGGTTTTTCTTGTATGCATCTTTTAACCCTTTCACCCCTATGTTACTTTAGTTATAACTCCACCATGCATTGATCTAGATAAGTCCATTATGGTCTAAAGTGGTGAAAGATTCAATGTGTTAAAATCCTGATCAGTAATTATTAACTCGTTCACCCCTGAAACTTCATAATGAACCATTCCAACAACTGAATTGGAAGAGTTCAAATGTATCTTCAGGGGTGAATGAGTTAATCTGGAATATAATGGTGACAATAAACTTTTTCAGATTCACTTTTAAGCTTTTCATTCCTGCTGAATTTAGGTACGTTTTAGTATCATTTTCAATACACTATATGAGGCATTCTTAACGTGTTTTGATAAACTTCAAAATCGTAGCGTGATAGTTGTAAGCTGAACAAGAGCCTCATGATTTCTTTGCGTGGATATAGAATGGATCTATATGTAAGTTCAGCAAAAAAGTCCCGAGATTCACCAAAATCTTTTTGAGTATGGACAATGTTTTCGTAACCAACCATATTTGGCCTTTACCACATCATTAGCACGGTTAGTAAAATTTGTTGGCTAAACGTTAGCTTTAAAACGGTTAAATACGAAAGATTTTTCAATTATTTTGGTACTTTTCTTTTGAATAAAATTTCAATTGAGATTCCTTAACGAAACTTAAGAACTTCAGGAAAAATAACGTTTTTTATCGAATATTTGCTGAAAATCAGCTGTAACTCGTCATAAGGAGAGAGATATTTGCATTGATGTGTTACTATTTATATGGACTACCTGTATATAGTGCGTTACGCGGTAGATACGCGAGTGTTGCCAGGTTGATTTGCTACCTGTATTAGATAGACGCTGTACCTGCTGTAAATATGTACCAAAGGTAGCTTCACTGCTTTGTACATAGTACCCAAGACTGTACAGTAATGTTGAAAGTTGAAATGAGAGGAAAGATATCTGAGAGAGTTGTTCAAAAAGAATAAAAAATGGAAATCTTAAAGAAGTTGTGTTATATTTTATATTCTGTTCCTATGGAAACGGTGGTAATGTTGTTGTCCAGTATCATTTCTTAGACTCTGGTATCAAGTTTCATTATATTATCAACATTAAAGCAAAGATTCAAAATCTTTGATATTTTCATAATTATTAAACTGAAAGCGAAATCTACATATCCTGGAATTAAAAATAGCTTCTTATACCAGATCAAGAAATGACAACCAAAACATTCTGGGAAACATTTGATATGAAATAGAAGCCTGATGAATTGTTTCCTGAAATACAACAAAATGGATTTTTAATCAGTTGAATTCACAAGAAAAATAATAACAATAATTTGAGATACTTATGTACCGCTTTCATCACAACCTAGTTTGTAGGTCGTCTCAAATCGGTTCACAAATTATTACCCGTGGTTATAGGGTCTTTGCAACCAGCCAATTCCTTTCTCAACTCCCTGGGAAGCATACAGCCGATGCTGCCATTTCGGCGCTCACAGCTAGCATTCAACAATTTTAGCACTGCCCAACCACGTACTCATTTACAGCTGAGTAGACTGGAACAAGCAGAGTAAAGTATCTTGTTAAACAAAATTACAACACAGTGCCTTGACGTGACTCAAACCCACAATCATTCAGTCGGAAGCCTGGCGTCTTACCACTAAACTACCGTGCCTCCTAGAATATACAATTTGGCTCAAAGCACCTGTGACCTTTCAGAATGGCAGGTCATCCATAAACATATTCTTCTTCACAACAATAATGACAAGAGTCCTTAAATGACCTTAGCTGTTAATAGGACGTTAAACAAAATCAAACAAACAAACAAAGACAAGAGTCATCACATTTGGTCAGTAGTTTGCCGGAGCGCAGGGATATCAACACTGCAATTAACTACCTTGAACCACTTTCAATTCAAAAATGTTAAATCTTCAGAACCATGAGACCAAGATTCATGATATTTGACCTGTAGATTTAACCAGGGATTGAGGTCTACTAAGTTTGTTCAAAAGATGACCTTGACCAACTTTTAACATTATCCAGTGAGATATGGTAAACATTTAAAATTATATTTTTACAGACTCCGGAGGCAAAGTGTCATGATGTTTGTAGCTTGCTGGATTTAGGAGCTAGCAAGTTTTTTCAAGTGAATGGCCTTGACATTTCTCCAAGGTAACAGTAGTCTTGTTTGTTAACAACTTTGTCTTCTGAATATTTAAGATTGGGGGGGGGGGGGGGGGGGGGGGGGGGGGGCTATTGCGGTTGTTCAAATTAATGACATTGGCCGCCCGCTAAGGACACAATAACAATGTAACATATTCATGCAACTTCTACAGACTACAGAACTACAACGTCTACAGTCGTAATTGCCTGTATCCTTCTCATGTGTATAGATAATACGATTTTTCATATGAATGACATTGACCCGAACTCAAGTTGATACACTATCCCTTCAACCGATTGAGCTACTTGGTCAACGGAAGTGGGCTGTTCAAACTGTACCACAGTTATATCTGAACGGAAACTTTGTATCCAGAGAACAGAGTGGGAAGCACTTTGTGACCGTAGTTTACTAGCGAAGAATTACACTTTAAAATAAACAGCATGATCATGCGCAAGACTTATGAGGAATTACGTGACTTACAAACCCAAATCAGCATCGAACAGTGTTCAGAATGTAGATTAAATTCAACAATTTTTATAAGGGATTCTACGAACATATGAATTACTTTCTACGAACATATTAATTACTTTCATACTCCAGTTTCAGGAACGTTTTCTTACTTATTAATCAATTCCTTAACTGTATTCCTTAATTGATTTGTTTCACGTAGAAAAGCAGTTAAGGAATTTTTCTCAATATTTGATGTTTTCTTAGCTGCTTTTCTACGTGAAACAAACAATTAAGGAATTAAATTTAGGAATATTGCTTTCCTGTGGAGAATTTTAGGTCAAATAATTTCCTCTAGCTGATGAACGTACGTGAAAATGGTACCTACAGAATAGCCAACAGCGTCAGCAGTTTCTACGCCTTCTTTACCAGGACTGTGACACCATGCAAACATGTCGGTGGTTTGTCATATGGAAGCCCACTCATATAGTTAGTGTTTATCAACAAGACTGTCTGAGATCGAGTCCATGAATTTCTCTAGATACTCCCGTTTTCTCCCATACAATTTATTCAAAAAATTCTGTCGATTCTGAGAAAGATTTAGATTTGGAATTTTTACAGATTTATCAAGGAATTTTTACAGATTTATCAAAACAAGAAGAGGAGGATCATGCATTATTTCTTTATTTCCACCAAATTAAAGAGTTACAAGAACATTTAAACGAGTTAATTAATGGCCGGTACATAATTAAGTATACTTATGTACAAAAATAACATGAAATATCATTCATTACGACATTGTTCGTCTGTGATAAAAAAAAATAGCACATTCCAAATAGGGTAATTCATTCTAAGATATACTTGTATTTCATTACAATTTTACCGATGAAACAATTTTATCAACAGAAATAGCGCAAATCAATACAAAGTTTTCATAATCTAACTCGCATAACTTGTAATGAAGGGTTCCTCCAAGTAGTATGTGAATTAAATGGTAGTCTGACAAGGAGTGCAAGTAAACAAGTAGTTCTATATCAAACTCAGTTCTAATACGGCACCAAAGATCGTCTCTAAGCTTCTCAGGTTTTGTACAACGGAGTACAATGTGTGTTGTAATGTCAGTATGTAAAATACCACAAAAATGACACAACTCAATCTACACTGGTAGATCTTATGTCTAAGCACAACCTTACTTCATTATGTATCCTACCTACCTAAGTAGGGACTTCAAAGCTAATTTCCATAAAGTATGTGGACAAATTGAACAGAATCGCTAATCATTCTATCATACATCATCATTTCTTCCAGATTGTACACTGCTTTATACACGAGTGATTTCCACAATGATTTACTAGCCAAAACGGCGTCTGAAACATACTTTAGTACATAAATAAATCATATTTGCGAAGTATTCTCACAATATCAGGAATAAAACCGCATTGACAAAAATCATACAAACGATACACAAGTAGACGTTTCAGAAATACTGATTGGGTTAAACATTTTCTACTCATCCCACATAGTCGATCATGGAACAAAAGTTTTCTTATATCAATGTAGGTTTCGATTAATGTCCATCCAATTAGTGAGTTAGCCATATCGGTTCTAGTCCTAGCACTGAAATCTTGAATAGATTTCACGATAAAATTTTGAGCGCGTTTTAGTTTAATTAATCATGTTTTAGATAGTTGCCATAATTCACACCCATATAAAGCCAGACGGAAACAGCTTTTGTCTTAATTATTTTGGCTACAGTTTATGGGCTGGTAGTTCTAGGGTGAGCACCGGACCTGATAAGAGCCGTTGTACCTCTTTTTAATAAGTCTAGTTATAGATATTACGTTTTTTATATGAATGACATTGACCCAAACTCAAATTGGTTTTTTTCATTTACATTAAGATGTAAAGCAATACACAATTGTTGAAATTATATTTGTAACCAAATTTTACAACTTAGGTAGATCCATCTCAAGTGGAAGAAATGCATATGAGATTTGAGGACCACATGTTTTATGACTATACTTTTTGAGAAATAAATAAGCAATGCGTTGAGTATATGAGTAAAAATACGGAAAATAAGGGCGGGTAAGATAGGAATCAATGCATTTTCTTCATCTTACAACTCATCATCGCCAAACAGCAGTAATTTACTGACATTGGACAAAAAGGCGGCAGCGTGACATAAAGGACTATCAACAAGGTTTCTACCATACAAGTAAAGTTTTAGGGAACTGCACTCCATTCTAAGTCTAGCATGGTGGACCTGATTTCTTGTTACTACCGATAAAGAAGAAAGGCGAGACTTTATCCCTTGGTCCATACAGGTACATATGTAATTTGCTATTTTTTTATTGCCTGCAACGCGAGGCGACATATAGTTATTACTTTGTCAGCGGTCGTCGGTTGCGTCGTCCGAAACAAGGTTTCCGTGCGATAACTCGAGTTCTCTTGGGTTAATTTAACTCAAACTTCACACAGTGCTTCCTTACTAAAAGTGCTTGCATGAGATTGCTTTTCATGTGCGAAGGTCAAAGGTCAAGGTCACCATTAATATAAATAGAAAACCTGTTTCCGTGCTTTAACTTGAGTTTCTCTAGGTTGATCGAGCTCAGATTTTATACCGTGCTTCCTTACCAATAGTGCTTGCCTGGGATTGCTTTTCAGGTCCGAAGGTCAAAGGTCAAGGTCACCGTTACTATAAATAGAAAATTTGTTGCGCAGGCGACACATCCTCTCCGGTTGAGTTCTTGTTAAATCAAGATGTAGAGGGGTCACCTTTTTTTGAGTCTGGCAAGGAGTTCCAAAGATCAATTACGGAAGGCAGGAAAGACTTCCTGTATAAACTAGTACGACATAAGATGACGAAAACTGTTTGCCTTCACTGGTATTGTAGTCGTGAATGATGTTGTTACGTCGAGGGAGAATATCTTCTAGGTAGTTCGGTACGAGACCATGGACCATTTTGTGAAAGTGGATTATCTTGTGATGTTTTCGCCTTTGCTAGAGAGGAAGCCAGTCCGTTTAAAGGTAATGCTTAACTCTACTAGTGAGCCTAGTACCACCAGTTACTATACGTCCTACTTCCAGTTGGAGGTCTTCTAATAAGTCAGACTGGCATTTTGTAAGACAGTCCCAAATAATGTCGAATAAGAGTGAAATACAAAGTTTGAAGACATCTAAGATCTCAGGTAAATTTAAATTTCCGTAAAATGTTAGTTTTTGGTGATATCTATGATTTTAAATAGTTAATGTGTTCGATCCGACAATCATTTCCAGACAGAAGTTTCTGTTTTAGCAGGAGTAGAATGTACCAACCATCTCTTGGACCATTCAGAATTTTAGTTAAGTCATCATTTATAATTCCGGCATTACTTCTTTGAGAATTGATGATGGTGTTCAAAGAAGTGTCATCTGCAAATAGCTTAATGATAGCATTAATGTCTTTTACAATATCATTAATAAAAATAAGAAACAAAAGGGGGCCCAATATGGAACCTTGTAGTGGAACCCCCAACTTTAACGTTTGACCAATTTGAACTTTTACCATTAATAACAACTCTTTGTTTACGATTACAAAGACAATTTATTTTCAAACCAAATTAGTAGAGAACCCCGAATGCCAAAACCAGTTAGTTTACGAAAAATACCTTAATGTCAAACACGGTCGAAAACTTTGCTTATATCACAAAAAAAAATTCTTATTTCTACATCATGAATGGTCCCAAGAAACTGATTGACGGGTGGATCGCCATGTCGAAATCCTGACTGGTTAGAAGATAAAAGGGAGTGGTCATGTAGGAAATTATAGATATACTTATAGACGCACCTGTCCATTAATTTTCAGACTATATCTATAGTAGGGATATAGGTATGTAGTTAGTTAAAACGGACTTCTTTTTTGTACACATGTGTGACATTTGCATTTTTCCATTCAGATGGAAACACCCCCGAGATAAGAGACTTGTTAAAGAGGACACTGAACGGGATACATAGAATATCTGCCGCTTCTTTAAGAAGTCAAGGATTCACAAGATCAGGACCGACAGCTTAGAACAATCAAGTCTAAGTATAGCATATTTTACATCGGTAGTAGATATGTTAATATTAGATAAAATATGGTTACATTCATCCACAATAGTTGATTGGACACAGAAGAAGTCACTAAATAAGCAAGCTTTATCAAGGTCATCAGACAACAGTACCATTGAAAAGAAGGGGTGGTATACAGACTTTTCCAAAGTTTGGTAGTAATAATTGTACCGTTCTCCATCAATCTTTTGCATTGAGAGTTTTAGGTTTTTCAAGTATTTCACATATTTTTTTTATATTTGGCTTTAGCCTTCTTTATGGTGTTGACACATGTTTTACGATTTGACGGAAATTTGACCAGTTAGTATCGCTAAGAGAACGCTTGGCTCTATATAGTTTTACGTTTCCGAATTAATCTCCGAATTTCGTTAGACATCCAGGGAGGTTCATTTGATCTGACAGTTATAAGTTTGTTAGGAATACAAGTTTTACAAATTGTTATATTCAACCGATTGAGCTACTTGGAGTGTTGATTCAAACGACAGCTCACCAATGTAAGCGCACTCATATAGTGCTTTTCGCCCAGACTGTCTGAAATCGATTCCGCGATTGGACGCGAAAAGACATGAGGCCCAACAATGTGGTTTTCTCAAGATTATTAAAATAATTCTGTCGATACTGATATTTAGATTTGGAATTTTTATATACGATTTAAACTACATGACTTACATTTTTATTAAAATAAAAAAGGCGTGGGGGGAGCAAACTATAAAGTTGATTTTTTTACGAAGACTGAAAGACTAATTACATCGAGATAGTCTTTTGATATTTTGTAAATTGTTTATTTAACCTGCTTCAAATTATGCTTGCATGTAACGGTTGATTATACAAAATAAAGATTAGAAGAGCAATAATACCGCAAACTTTTACCTGTAAGTGTATATTATTACAGGATTTTTACATTTTGAAACTGGTCTATTTTTTCCGGATCTGCAAGGCGTACAAAATTTAGTATTTTAAGTCTAAAAGCACAAGTTAACTTCGAAGTATTTAAACAGCCTCTTGCCGCGTACCTTTGCGTTTTGACGGGTTCTCAATGACTTTTCGATATAACCTCAAAAGTCCTCATTTCATTTCTCTCGCCGAACCGTTCCAGAAAAAAGTACAGATACGGATGCAAAACTAGATTTGTTTTGTCGCTTTATCACTAAAATACTAACAAAGAATTTTCAGACGTCGTTTTTGTAGATATTTTGTTCGTTAGTTGAGAAAAGTTTTTTTTTTGCGTTTTTGTTCTGGTTTGGCTACAGCACGAACTTCATCTAATTCCGTGGCTACACCAGTAAAAAAGGGCGTGCCTTGTGTTACTCTATTTACATTAAATCGACAAAAAGTGAACCAGTTATTTGTATACGTCTCTTTTCTTGTACGAAACAATATAGAAAACATATATATACAGTTCACGAAAGCTTTCATGATCCAATACAAAAAGATATTTGTGTTTTTATTTTTTATCTGTTGATTGGATGATTTTTAAAAAAAATGGAATTATTGCATATGTCTTAATACACACTTTAGCTTGTCTTACGATTTTTACAAGGAAACCAAAAGAAAAAGATACAAGAGGAATGAGAGAGTGACAAATTCGACTGCAACAGAGGAATGAGAAACAAAGAAGAATTGACGGAGAGACAACAGATTGACAGACACAGAGGAGAAAGTTCAGGTCAGAAATTAATCTGTTATAGAGTGCCAGGTAAGAGGATAATCTAGTCAGTCTATGACAAAAAATAAAATTTATTAATAATCTTTTCTTATCAGTCTGGAAGTTCTGAAGTTTTTATCTTTATAAACGCATTGTGTTTCCGAATGTAAATTCGATGTAAATTACAGATAAAGGCATCGTAAAACAGCTTGCTTTTCACTCACACACATATACACTGTTTGATGATCAAAATGATGCTCTTTCGTCTGTGTTCATACCTGTCGATACGTGTATATCATCGTTCGTTTCATTTTATTTTACCTAGTCCGTAAATTTACTTCGGGATCTGTAAATTTACACAACCCAGTTGTACTTCAGTTAGGCAAAATTGTTGTTTCCTTTATCGGAACACCTCGCTCTTTATCATGTAACATCGTAAGCGAGGTCTATTTATACGACTACCGCGCCCGAAATAATTTCACTTCCTCGTCAATATCTTTGAGTACAACAACTTGCCAACACTTGTTTTCATTGAAACATCCTCATTATGATATTTTTTTGATATTTTGATCTGACAGTTGAGATGTTATGCCAAATAAAATCTGAATAACAGTCGAAAACCGGGTTATTAACTAATTGAATAGAGTTCGGCAATTATGTCGTTAGGACCATGAAACGGGTTAACTGCCTGTTTTTGGTGTTTGTGATTGTCGTGTTTAAAATATTTACTGAATTAAAAGAAATTTATTATAGTTGATTAAAATAAGTTTGATTATGGTTTTTTTCTCAGAGGTCAGTCAAATGAAGGTAATTAATGAAGAAAACATTCGAAACCTCGGATTAATCAAACATTTTGACTTTACGGGTTTTTTATAACCTGCATGAGGAAGCTGTTTCAAATTGATGATTTACCTGAAAATTTTATAATATCTGCAACTGATAATTTAACATACAATTTTAAAATAATTTTAGGACTTTTATGTTATTTATTTGAATGACATTAAAAAATCAAAACATTCGAAACTATGGATTGATTATAAACAGTGCCTCTATTTACAAAAGGGCGGTACCCGATTAAATCAGTTTACGCTTCTCACTCAAAGTGACTGCACTGCCATCGTCATTCAGTTTGACGACCGCATAATTCAGGTTGCTAAAACAGAAGGGGAATCACCTATCGGGTATTCCCAAGCTGCATTGCGGGGGAAATTCCAAGTAATGTTCGATCGTGTTCCGCGAAACCAACAGTTCGGCAAAAAGACACACATGTATACCTAGACCGTCTGTGCGGCAATACGACACACATACCACGACCGTCCGTACGGCTTTCAATATCTTGTTCTGGTTTGGTCATATTTGTGTTAAATAACATTACTTTTTGAGACGCTATCACTCTTTTTTCTCTCTCTCAGATTTAGAGGTCACTACAGAAGATCACCTTATCAAATAGTTGTTTCCAATGGTTAGTTATCAACAATAAAAGCCGGTTTAATTTGACCTATTTGTTTTCAGCAACGCGTTGACCTTTTGTTTAACCTTTGAAATGATATATTTAGTCGTGGCGGGAGGGTGTTGTTGTAGTTAAGTCTACCCGGAAGTTTAATTCGGTCCACATAACAAGTTACGATACGAATACTTGTTTGTGCGGCCTCACACAGGAAGAGGCCCAATAAAGGAACACGGATAATGTTGCTTATCATTAACACGCTTCTATAAGAGAATGTTGACTTTCGGCATTTCTCAAGGATAAACAGTATTAAGAATTATTTTTTAACAATATTTTGACTCTTCCAATTTTGTCTAAAATGCGATTTATTTACCCTACCTTCCCTCACACAAAACTGATAAGACTGTGTTATCAACCTGAGCGATAAGGAATGTGTGTTTTGAGATATGGCCCTGAACCTTGTACTCCAGTTTTAAACATTCACCTGACCCGTCTGTGTACATACTGCGTTTAGGAGTGAGACCTGACTGAAGATAAAAAGGCCGATATTTTTATATTTTGATTAAAGAGCAACGATAATTTTTCTAAGGCTCAAAGCTTTAATACCATGCATTGTTCACGGTTACATTCAAGTTGTACCAAACGACACTCACACACACAAAACTCGTCCGACTCATTCGGCTTTTCTAAGAACAAATCATGACACATCAATAGTACATATTAGGTGCGATTTACAATTAACCTTCAATAAATGGTTTCACGGAAATATGACGACAGACACACCGAACAATTGAGTATGCATTTCGCGATCATCAGGAAAACGAAACATGTCTGCAACAATTGAAGGGCTAAGTACAAACAGGTGTCGGAAGTTTACACTGATCTCA
>NW_018408538.1:0-4102 GCF_002113885.1 Mizuhopecten yessoensis
GTCTGTTCTGTATATGTACGTCTGTTGTGTATATATGTACGTCTGCTGTTTATATGTACGTCTGTTGTGTATATGTACGTCTGCTGTGTATATATACGTCTGTTGTGTATCTGTACGTCTGTTGCGTCTGTGTACGTCTGTTGTGTATCTGTACGTCTGTTGTGTATATGTACGTCTGTTGTGTATATGTACGTCTGGTTGGTATCTGAAGACTTGTGAGTAATAACGAGTTAGTGGACTTCGTATAAATTCGCACAGATGCTGTGTTTTTTAGACACAAATAACACGGAAAATTATATCAGCCATGTGATCTGGAGCGGTATACAATGCATAAAAAATCCAAACCGAATCAGGAAAATATGGAATGGAAGGAATTGCAGTTGATACGAGTTATCTCCCATCGCTCATGTGCTCGATTTCATCGTGTACATTTCGTAACGGTCCATTATATAATTATTAGCTGTCGAAAACACATTCCATTATCTCATAGAATTCTGTCGATTATTAAGAGATACCTCCCGTTGAATAAAACAGGCAGCTAAACATGTACATGTACAGTCCTGGCCAAATTATAGGTCACACGTGTACTGTTTCTTCTATATTTCCTGCATGTCTACATTTTTTCAGAGAAATTTCCTGAAGTGAAGTGCAGAGCTACTGAAACAAAAATCTTCACCATTTCAGGAACTTATCTGCATTTATTCTCAAAGTAATGTGAGCTATTTCCGGATGCGTTGAATGGTTTTTAAGATGTGACAAAAGTATTTAACATTTTTGTGCTATACGATTTTATTCCTTATCTTACCAAACTTTTATAGCAAACATTTCAGTGTGAGTTTATGGGAAATTATGAAAACATAATGGGAAACAATAATCTTCCTGACACAATTGATTGTTTCAGTATCTTTACAAAGACTGGAATGTTTGGGTTGTAATAGAACGCTATTTACACTATTACACGGAGACCTTAAACCTTGATTTGCAAGTTTACCTTAATGTTTTGACGGATCATAAGTTTGAAGAGGGAGGGGGTCTCAAGAATACGTCCGATATACAATATTTTACAAGTAACATATCAAAGGAGAGATGTCAGTCTTTAAGAAAACGTGCGATAGACGTCACTTTGAAGCCCCGAATGTAGGAACCAACGTTTACCTTTGTCCCATCATCACCCAACCAGTCATCGTCACCTACTTTGACACCCTCTCCCAGCCTCCCCTTCATCTACCACTGAACGCGCTAGACATACAACGACACGTCAGAAGGAATCGGGCCTGGACACACAGGCTGGAGTGTGCTGGACATTGAGTATATGGGATCTATTGTATACATAATACTGTTAACATGACGTAGCGGCCATACGTCAAAACAGTAACTACTACCCAGAAACAAAAGTTGACATCACGTCATTAAGAATAATTCATATAAACGTATTCAAGTATCAACTAACTACTTATAATACTATGTCATTCTTTACGGAATATTTAAGATGTTTTTTTTCCCATTACGGTATTATTACAAAAACTTACAACAGAATAAAGGGTATATGATGTCTTCCATTCCAGCTCTAAGAGACCTTTGACACAATGTATGTAAAATTATCGCTGATCAGCGTTATTGGGCGATGTTGAAGAATAACAATTTTAGAACAAAGTAAACGGACGTGTACGAAATTCAACTCAATTTAATTCAATGTCTGTATTAACTGTTTACTTTTTCGTTGACACTGTTTGACAGCCAGTAACAGTGTGCAATCACAATAAAACCCTAACGAAAACTTTAGATACGTGGTCTTCAGCTATATATAAGTTTGCATCAAGACCTTCCCGTGAAGGGCGGAGAAGGAAAGAGTGTGTTGGATCCCATGAATTTTCTGAGAGCACTTGGGGACATCATATTTGTTGAAAATATACAAAAGGGAAACATCATATTATGTTTTGTTTGACTGCAGTGATGTATTATTTAGACTGTATGCCACATCAATGCAATTCAATGCTTTAATGTACCATTTTGGAGTACTTAATGTCATAGAAATTAAAATCTGCTGAATAAAATTCAGCATATTAGTTGAAATAAGTGTATGTATTGTGTGTACTTGTTCATTGTATAGAACAGACATTTTCCATGGAGTCAGTGATAGCCAATGTTAAAAATACTATGCCATAGTTATACTGATGACGTCATCACGTGTGCCATGGCATAAACCGTTCTATAGTTATTCTTTTACACGTTCAAGTAAAATGACAATGAAGTATCTTTAAATATCAAGAAATATCTTTTCATTAATAAGTTCAACAGCGTCAATGCATACACACAAACACACACACACACTAATATACATGAATGTTTGTATTGTAATGAAGATTGTACATTCCCAGGCTCGTGGCAGAGGGGCAGGACCTAAGGTGGGAAGTAAATATGGCTCCTTTATAATTCCATTCCTCCCGAACACAAATTGCAACCAGAGTTGGTATATACTTTGCATAAGGTAAATTATCGGTTTGGTTTAGCGTCCTTCTAGTAACTAAGGTCATTTAGGGATGTGTGTAATGTGCATGTATGCTTGTTAACTGGAGGCGGTATCTTGGTGTGTTTGATTCCTTGAAACGGATAATGTGTTACCCACTGATACCAGGAAACATCACGTTTGTTTAGAGTCTGTCCGTCGGTCTGTCCATCAGTCTGTCTGGAAGTCACTTTGTCCAGAGCATGTGTCACAAACTCATATATCTCACATACTCACATATCTCACATACTCATATATCTCACATACTCTTATGTCTTACATACTCACATATCTCACACACTCACATATCTCACACACTCACATATCTCACACACTCACATATTCACATATCTCACACACTCACATGTCTCACATTCTCACATATTTCATATCTCACATACTCTTATGTCTCACAATCTCACATATCTAATATCTCACAAATATTTCATGTCTCACATACTATGAGACAGTTCTCTTGTATTCTCATCAAAAGCTTCTTGGAAAGTTCTCCTGCAGCTTCATCATAAGCTCATGAGACAGTTCTCTTGTAGCCTCATCAAAATCTCCTGAGACAGTTCTCCTGTAGCTTCATCAAAAGCCCCCGAGACAGTTCTCCTGTAGCCTCATCAAAAGCTCCCGAGACAGTTCTCTTGTAGCCTCATCAAAAGCCCCCGAGACAGTTCTCTTGTAGCCTCATCAAAGTCTCCTGAGACAGTTCTCCTGTAGCTTCATCAAAAGCTCCCGAGACAGTTCTCTTGTGGCCTCATCAACAGCTCCCGAGACAGTTCTCTTGTGGCCTCATCAACAGCTCCCGAGACAGTTCTCTTGTGGCCTCATCAACAGCTACCGAGACAGTTCTCTTGTGGCCTCATCAACAGCTACCGAGACAGTTCTCTTGTGGCCTCATCAACAGCTCCCGAGACAGTTCTCTTGTGGCCTCATCAACAGCTCCCGAGACAGTTCTCTTGTGGCCTCATCAACAGCTACCGAGACAGTTCTCTTGTGGCCTCATCAAAAGCTTCCGAGACAGTTCTCTTGTGGCCTCATCAAAAGCTCCCGAGACAGTTCTCTTGTAGCCGCGTTACGAACAATGAACCCAGAATTAATATGGTCCAAGTTCCAAATCACACCAAGGATTTTGTAAAAGCATGCAATTTGTCAGAACAGTTTTTTCCGGTTTTATGAGATGACGCAAACGGATATATGTTGCATATTTTCAAATCATTACTTGGTTACTTGGTTCGATAATGATCAGTGTCGGTCAAATAATCAGAAGGCTCTGTTAGTCCAGGGTTGCTTTAGTCCGAACGGTCAGTAGTCTCCACAGCCTCGGTAATTCGGATAGAGAATTAACTGCAGTTAAAGGGAGGTAACTCGTACATTGCTTCAAGCTTTCACTCCGTATCTACTTGGAACACCCCGGTAAAGAATCTTGAGTGGATTCGCCGTGATATGTAAGTGATGGGTTATTTCTATGTGCATGATGACCATGATGTCTGCATTCTTTCTGTTTGGTTATCGAATTATCGAATGAAGCAAAGCAAACAATTCATATGGATTTATTTATCAGACGTAGGTTAGGAAGTGAATTAGTCG